>NW_027316500.1:40636542-40649042 GCF_026437365.1 Eucyclogobius newberryi | reverse complement strand
TGGACAGGCTCCAGTCACCACCGACCCAGGAACAAGTAGTTCATTGTATTTGAATGTTTTCCCGTCGCTGGTGAGTGATGGGTTCACCTCAGAAACACAGTGCTGTTTTCCAACCCGCACTTCTCAATTATGTCCAAAGAATGGAACAAATACTCACAAATTTAACAAATACTCCAAAAATAACATGACATGATCTTTACACATTATGAACCATTTACAAAAACAATCATAAAAGAAGCCGTAATCATTAGTTTGGACGCTGAGAAAGCTGTTGATGTTAGCTAGCCTTAAAAGTGCTGAACAAATTCAAAATATACAACTTCCAAATATTGAGGTTCCTTACGATAGTTTAAATAATGGTCCCACTGACTCTGAAAAGAGGATGGGACAGGGTTGTGCTTAGTTCCCCCTCTTGTTTGCTTGTTTGTATATATATATATATATATATATATATATATATATATGTTATATAGTGTCTTATGCAGACAGTGTTTTATTATTTTTGACCAAAGCAGTAATGTGATGTATGAATGTCATTTGTCTGATGTCTGTTACTCGTCAGTCCAGTCCTTGAGCCTTGCTGAGGTTTGTGTCATCTATCGCTTTGTGATGGTCTTTTTATATCATATATATTGTAAATACAAGTCAACATATCAAATATTTGTATGTGATTTTCTTTTACAAACTGGAGAAAAGCGTTGACACGTTTTGTAACCCAGAGCTTGAATCTCAAGTGTTCTATTTGGTACAAAACCTCCATCATAAGCCAACCACTACAAGCTGTAAGCACAGATGTTCTGACTCAACTGTAAAACATAATTTTTTCATAGTTTCAGTCCTTTCACTGAGAAAAGTATGAGGTCAGAGTGGATTTTTCAAGATGTTTATAGTGAAGAAAAGATGAGTATAGTTTGTGTTGTTCTTGGCCATGGGAAGAGAAGATTGGAGTGAATTTAATTCTTTTGTACATTCAATTTGTATCCAGACTTTGGATCAATATCATGAAGGAAAAGAATGACATTGTGTTTGGAAATGTCCGGTTTGGTCAGATATAGTGAGACATCATCTGTGGAGCCGTCTGTGACACGTACATAGTTATGGACGGTCTTACAGTCATACATATGTACACAACACTACTGTTATTTAGCAGCAATAGTGGTCCAAGAACACATTTCATCTTTATGTATTGTTAAATGTGCTAAACATTTGTCTGCTCATTAATGTCTTATGTATGCTTTTCTTCCACATAAAGCCAGCAGCTCTAAGGCCTCACGGGAGCACTCAAAGATTGATAAAAGGTGAATTCCTCCACAGGAGCTGATGTTCCCGTCCTGCTTACGGCTCCTTCCACCTTGTGTACAGCTTTCATTTTCACTTTCCCACACACAACTCCAGAGCTGCTACAGGCCCATTCAAACGCTCTTTTATGCACATCTGCAGAGGCAAACATCACGCTCAATATCAGCAAACAAGTGTGGACAAAGACATAATGTACAAGCACGTTAGCAGAAGATGCCAGGCTAACATACATGCAAATCAGCATGGATGAGAGGCGCCCACGGATTACACACACAGAGGAAAGTAAGCAGCTGCTTTTGAGATTGCATTCCTCTGCTGCTCATCTCCACCGCTTCACTCTCTTATGCATTCATTTCCTCTAAATCCCTTTATTCCAGGCCTCGCCCTCTGTCCAACTGCAGAACCTTTCATTGCTTTCTGAGTCACCTAATTCACCCAGGATGATGTAAAGAGCCTCAGAGCCCTGCAGCCGCCGCCTCAGAGCCCCGCAGCCGCCGCCTCAGCCCTGCAGCCGCCGCCTCAGAGCCCCGCAGCCGCCGCCTCAGCCCTGCAGCCGCCGCCTCAGAGCCCTGCAGCCGCCGCCTCAGAGCCCTGCAGCCGCCGCCTCAGAGCCCTGCAGCCGCCGCCTCAGCCCTGCAGCCGCCGCCTCAGAGCCCTGCAGCCGCCGCCTCAGAGCCCTGCAGCCGCCGCCTCAGAGCCCTGCAGCCGCCGCCTCAGAGCCCTGCAGCCGCCGCCTCAGCCCTGCAGCCGCCGCCTCAGAGCCCTGCAGCCGCCGCCTCAGAGCCCTGCAGCCGCCGCCTCAGAGCCCTGCAGCCGCCGCCGCAGAGCCCTGCAGCCGCCGCCTCAGAGCCCTGCAGCCGCCGCCTCAGCCCTGCAGCCGCCACCTCAGCCCTGCAGCCGCCGCCTCAGAGCCCTGCAGCCGCCGCCTCAGAGCCCTGCAGCCGCCGCCTCAGAGCCCTGCAGCCGCCGCCTCAGAGCCCTGCAGCCGCCGCCTCAGAGCCCTGCAGCCGCCGCCTCAGAGCCCTGCAGCCGCCGCCGCAGAGCCCTGCAGCCGCCGCCTCAGAGCCCTGCAGCCGCCGCCTCAGCCCTGCAGCCGCCGCCTCAGAGCCCTGCAGCCGCCGCCTCAGAGCCCTGCAGCCGCCGCCTCAGAGCCCTGCAGCCGCCGCCTCAGAGCCCTGCAGCCGCCGCCTCAGCCCTGCAGCCGCCGCCTCAGAGCCCTGCAGCCGCCGCCTCAGAGCCCTGCAGCCGCCGCCTCAGAGCCCTGCAGCCGCCGCCGCAGAGCCCTGCAGCCGCCGCCTCAGAGCCCTGCAGCCGCCGCCTCAGAGCCCTGCAGCCGCCGCCTCAGAGCCCTGCAGCCGCCGCCGCAGAGCCCTGCAGCCGCCGCCTCAGAGCCCTGCAGCCGCCGCCTCAGCCCTGCAGCCGCCACCTCAGCCCTGCAGCCGCCGCCTCAGAGCCCTGCAGCCGCCGCCTCAGAGCCCTGCAGCCGCCGCCTCAGAGCCCTGCAGCCGCCGCCTCAGAGCCCTGCAGCCGCCGCCTCAGAGCCCCGCAGCCGCCGCCTCAGAGCCCCGCAGCCGCCGCCTCAGCCCTGCAGCCGCCGCCTCAGAGCCCCGCAGCCGCCGCCTCAGAGCCCTGCAGCCGCCGCCTCAGAGCCCTGCAGCCGCCGCCTCAGAGCCCTGCAGCCGCCGCCTCAGAGCCCTGCAGCCGCCGCCTCAGCCCTGCAGCCGCCGCCTCAGAGCCCTGCAGCCGCCGCCTCAGCCCTGCAGCCGCCGCCTCAGAGCCCTGCAGCCGCCGCCTCAGAGCCCTGCAGCCGCCGCCTCAGCCCTGCAGCCGCCGCCTCAGCCCTGCAGCCGCCGCCTCAGCCCTGCAGCCGCCGCCTCAGAGCCCTGCAGCCGCCGCCTCAGAGCCCTGCAGCCGCCGCCTCAGCCCTGCAGCCGCCGCCTCAGCCCTGCAGCCGCCGCCTCAGAGCCCTGCAGCCGCCGCCTCAGAGCCCTGCAGCCGCCGCCTCAGCCCTGCAGCCGCCGCCTCAGCCCTGCAGCCGCCGCCTCAGAGCCCTGCAGCCGCCGCCTCAGAGCCCTGCAGCCGCCGCCTCAGCCCTGCAGCCGCCGCCTCAGAGCCCTGCAGCCGCCGCCTCAGAGCCCTGCAGCCGCCGCCTCAGAGCCCTGCAGCCGCCGCCGCAGAGCCCTGCAGCCGCCGCCTCAGAGCCCTGCAGCCGCCGCCTCAGCCCTGCAGCCGCCACCTCAGCCCTGCAGCCGCCGCCTCAGAGCCCTGCAGCCGCCGCCTCAGAGCCCTGCAGCCGCCGCCTCAGAGCCCTGCAGCCGCCGCCTCAGAGCCCTGCAGCCGCCGCCTCAGAGCCCCGCAGCCGCCGCCTCAGCCCTGCAGCCGCCGCCTCAGAGCCCCGCAGCCGCCGCCTCAGAGCCCCGCAGCCGCCGCCTCAGAGCCCTGCAGCCGCCGCCTCAGAGCCCTGCAGCCGCCGCCTCAGCCCTGCAGCCGCCGCCTCAGAGCCCTGCAGCCGCCGCCTCAGCCCTGCAGCCGCCGCCTCAGAGCCCTGCAGCCGCCGCCTCAGAGCCCTGCAGCCGCCGCCTCAGCCCTGCAGCCGCCGCCTCAGAGCCCTGCAGCCGCCGCCTCAGAGCCCTGCAGCCGCCGCCTCAGCCCTGCAGCCGCCGCCTCAGCCCTGCAGCCGCCGCCTCAGAGCCCTGCAGCCGCCGCCTCAGAGCCCTGCAGCCGCCGCCTCAGCCCTGCAGCCGCCGCCTCAGCCCTGCAGCCGCCGCCTCAGAGCCCTGCAGCCGCCGCCTCAGAGCCCTGCAGCCGCCGCCTCAGCCCTGCAGCCGCCGCCTCAGCCCTGCAGCCGCCGCCTCAGAGCCCTGCAGCCGCCGCCTCAGAGCCCTGCAGCCGCCGCCTCAGCCCTGCAGCCGCCGCCTCAGCCCTGCAGCCGCCGTCTCAGAGCCCTGCAGCCGCCGCCTCAGAGCCCTGCAGCCGCCGCCTCAGCCCTGCAGCCGCCGCCTCAGAGCCCTGCAGCCGCCGCCTCAGAGCCCTGCAGCCGCCGCCTCAGAGCCCTGCAGCCGCCGCCTCAGCCCTGCAGCCGCCACCTCAGCCCTGCAGCCGCCGCCTCAGCCCTGCAGCCGCCACCTCAGCCCTGCAGCCGCCGCCTCAGAGCCCTGCAGCCGCCGCCTCAGAGCCCTGCAGCCGCCGCCTCAGAGCCCTGCAGCCGCCGCCTCAGAGCCCTGCAGCCGCCGCCTCAGAGCCCTGCAGCCGCCGCCTCAGAGCCCCGCAGCCGCCGCCTCAGCCCTGCAGCCGCCGCCTCAGAGCCCCGCAGCCGCCGCCTCAGAGCCCTGCAGCCGCCGCCTCAGAGCCCTGCAGCCGCCGCCTCAGAGCCCTGCAGCCGCCGCCTCAGCCCTGCAGCCGCCGCCTCAGAGCCCTGCAGCCGCCGCCTCAGCCCTGCAGCCGCCGCCTCAGAGCCCTGCAGCCGCCGCCTCAGAGCCCTGCAGCCGCCGCCTCAGCCCTGCAGCCGCCGCCTCAGCCCTGCAGCCGCCGCCTCAGAGCCCTGCAGCCGCCGCCTCAGAGCCCTGCAGCCGCCGCCTCAGCCCTGCAGCCGCCGCCTCAGCCCTGCAGCCGCCGCCTCAGAGCCCTGCCCTTACACCACGAGAAAAGCAGCACAGCACAACTCCTCCACTGAGCATGTGCAGGACGACTCAGACGCACGTCTGCTGCTGAGTGTATTTATTTATGAGTCCGGGGCGTTTGTCTTCAAATGTACAGGCGTCTAACTTCTGCTTCGCGGTGTGAACGAGGCTTTAGGGCCCTTCGGGCCCTTCGGGAACATTACCAATTGCGGACTGAGTTAATCACAATTCATTCATTCATTAATTTACTACCGCTTGTTTGTTCAAGTTAGGGCTCGCGTGTTACTGGAGCCTATCCTAGTAACTTTGGGCCTAAAGCGGGGTTCAAACCTGGACAGGGGCCAGCTCGCTGCAGGGTTACCACGGAGACACAGATGAAAACATTCACTCTCACATTCATTCACGAGGGCCATTTACATTTGCCAATTTAGCAAACACATGCGTGTCTTTGGGCATTGGGAGGAGCCAGAGAACTCTGAGAAAACCCATGATCTCCTTATTGGGAGGCAGGAGCTCTAAGGGAACTCTAACCACTCTGCCACCGTGCAATCAGCAATTGAGCTTCATTTCTGTATCTTCAATAAAGATCTAAAATGACTGAGGCAGATTTAGGCACAATAGACCTCAGTGATCCTGCTCTACATTTGTGTAGGTTTGGAGGACAGATGAAGAAACTGTGGAGGTTCAATGCAGCTGCTTCATGAATTAATTAATCATACTTCATTGAAGAAAAATAAGTCAAATTACATGAAGATGTATCTGGAGGAAAATGAAAATGATGTAACTTCATCGCCCGTCATTTGGGATGCTGCTCTGAAGCAGTTTTGAGAGGAAAAATGATATTCTGGAATTCTGGAGGTAATGGGAGTCCTCAAATGCTCATCCTCAAAAGCTACGAGTAGAGCCGCTGCTCAGAGTAGAGCCGCTGCTCCTCCACAGGAACAGCGGCTCTACTGGAGCGTGAAAGAAATGTTCAATTCAAAAGTGCACAGAGGCTTAGGGAACGTGCAATAACAAAAGCACATGTTTATGATGTGTTGACCGAACCACAGGGTTCGGTACTCGGTCCAATTCTGTTTACTCTTTATATGCTGCCATTAGGCAACATTATCAGAAAGCATGACATTAACTTCCACTGCTCTGCAGACGACACTCAGCTGTATTTATCAATGAAACCTGATCAGAGCGATCAAGTAGACAGACTTAGTACTTGTGTGAAGGAGATAAAAACCTGGATGACACTAAACTACCTGCTTCTTAACCCTGAAAAAACCGAGGTCATTGTGCTGGTCCTAAGCATCTACGAGACGCTCTATCTGAGCAGATAGTCACACTGGACAATGTCAGTGTAGCCTCCAGTTCTACTGTAAGAAACCTTGGAGTCTTATTTGACCAGGAGCTCTCATTTAAAGCTCATATAAATCAAGCTTGTAAAACAGCCTATTTCCATTTGCGCAACAAGAGCCAAAATCAGAAGAATCCTGCCTAAAAGTGATGCCGAAAAACTTATCCATGCATTTGTAACGACTAGATTAGACTACTGTAACTCCCTGCTTGCAGCGTGTCCTAAAAGCTCCATAAAAAGCTTTCAACTGGTTCAAAATGCAGCAGCAAGATTACTAACAGGAACAAAAAGAAGAGAGCACATTACGCCAGTGCTGAAGTCTCTTCACTGGCTCCCCGTCGAGTCTAGAATCAAATTCAAAATTCTACTCTTGACCTACAAAGCCATAAATGACATGGCCCCATCCTACCTCAAAGATGCTATAGAACCATATCATCCAAACAGAGCTCTTCGCTCTCAGAATGCTGGCCTTCTGGTGGTGCCAAGAGTCTCTAAAAGTACTGTAGGAGGTAGAGCCTTCTGGTGGTGCCAAGAGTCTCTAAAAGTACTGTAGGAGGTAGAGCGTTTAGCTACCAAGCTCCTGTGTTATGGAATCAGCTCCCGACCCATGTTAAATCTGCTGACACAGTCTCTTCATTTAAGTCCAGGCTTAAAACGTTCCTCTTCGAAATCGCTTATGGTCAGAGTAGTTAGGAACATAAAGATAAACCCACAGCTTCAGCTACGCTGCCCTAGGAGTAACTGTGCTGGGGGAAGTATGACAGCTTGAGCACTATCCTCTTCTTCTTCTGACTACTTATGCTATCAAACAATATTTATTTTTTGATTCCACTTGCAAACTGTTCACCGCCTTCTTTTCTTTCTCTCACTCCTGAGGACCTGTGGACCCAGATGCCCCTCCCCTGGTGAAGTGGTCCCTGCCCTGTGTGGACGGTCCCTCATCTGCCTGAAGAGTGGGTCCAGTTCGCCTCAGTCGGTCCCTCATCTGCCTGAAGAGTGGGTCCAGTTCGCCTCAGTCGGTCCCTCGTCTGCCTGAAGAGTGGGTCCAGCTCGCCTCCGACGGCCCCTCTTCTGCCTGAAGAGTGGGTCCAGCTCGACTCAGACGGTCCCTCTTCTGCCTGAAGAGTGGGTCCAGCTCGACTCAGACGGTCCCTCTTCTGCCTGAAGAGTGGGTCCAGCTCGACTCAGACGGTCCCTCATCTGCCTGAAGAGTGGGTCCAGCTCGACTCAGACGGTCCCTCATCTGCCTGAAGACTGGGTCCAGCTCGACTCAGACGGTCCCTCATCTGCATGAAGACTGGGTCCAGCTCGCCTCCGACGGTCCCTCTTCTGCCTGAAGAGTGGGTCCAGCTCGCCTCCGACGGTCCCTCTTCTGCCTGAAGAGTGGGTCCAGTTCGTCTCAGTCGGTCCCTCATCTGCCTGAAGAGTGGGTCCAGCTCGCCTCAGTCGGTCCCTCATCTGCCTGAAGAGTGGGTCCAGCTCGACTCAGACGGTCCCTCATCTGCCTGAAGACTGGGTCCAGCTCGCCTCCGACGGTCCCTCTTCTGCCTGAAGAGTGGGTCCAGCTCGCCTCCGACGGTCCCTCTTCTGCCTGAAGAGTGGGTCCAGTTCGTCTCAGTCGGTCCCTCATCTGCCTGAAGAGTGGGTCCAGCTCGACTCAGACGGTCCCTCTTCTGCCTGAAGAGTGGCTCCAGCTCCAGTCTCCTTGTGTCCGTCTGTGAGAGTGGGATCTCTCCTTCACTGGAACTCCTCCAGGTTTCTACGCTTTTTTCCCAAAGAGGTTTTTTTGTAGTTTTTCCTGGCCGAGAAGGAGAGTCTAAGGACAGAGGACCCTGGGACATCGTCCCTCGCCACCACAGACAATGTTGATTCATTTCTCCCTGTGGCCCTCAGAGGCAACTGTTGTTGTGATTTTGGGCCTTACAAAAATAAATTGATTTGATTTGATTTGATGATTTGACTGTTGTGGTCTCCTATGTTTGTGTTCATGGGTGATATTGATTTAGAAGTGCTTGTGTTGTTGTTGTTGTTGTTTGTGCGTTAAAGCATGTGACCTCTGTCCAAGGACAAAAGGTTTATCTTATTTTAAAAATCCACTGACTCACTCACTTGTGTCACAGAATAAACAGAGATATAATATTGGGTAATCTGCTTATTCTGTTTTATAGTTTTTACTGGCAATGCTATTCTGCCCAGTGTCCTGTCCTGTGTCCTGCCCAGTGTCCTGTCCTGTGTCCTGCCCAGTGTCCTGTCCGGTGTCCTGCCCAGTGTCCTGTCCTGTGTCCTGCCCAGTGTCCTGTCCTGTGTCCTGCCCAGTGTCCTGTCCTGTGTCCTGCCCAGTGTCCTGTTCTGTGTCCTGCCCAGTGTCCTGTCCTGTGTCCTGCCCAGTGTCCTGTCCTGTCGGGCGAGAGACGTCCCCACATCCTCAAACTTGGAAACAAGCTGGAAACAAGCTGGAATCAAGCATCCAGCGCTGCTGCAACACTCTTCTGCTCAGTGTGAAAGATGGATGCTGCTGCAGTGGAGAGATGACATGTTTAATTAAAAGCCAATAAAAGGCATGGATTATGGCTGGAGGTGCGTTCACAGGGGCTTTGCTGTGTGGTTCATTTCAAATTCATTTGGCCGGCGAGCAGCAGAAGCAAATACAGAGAGGTAGGCTGCGCTGAGCGTGCTGGAGCAGTGGTACTCTGAGCGTGCTGGAGCAGTGGTACTCTGAGCGTGCTGGAGCAGTCGTACTCTGAGCAAAGTTGAACCTTTTAGGACAGATAATTTTTTTATTTTTTTTGGTTTCCGTTTCAAAGGAAATTTATTCACCAAATGTGAAATTCAAACGTCTCGAGCGAATGACATACGGGCTGCTCAGTCATGGTTTGACTTACAGGGAGGCAGGCCGGGTAAGGGCCCGCCTCCCTGCTCAGTTGTAACCAAAATAGTTGGGCTGGGAGCTTGAGGGCTCAATACCCAAGTGCTCCGGTCACTACGGGCACCACAGATACCTTCAGGCTCCAGACCTTCTCCAGCTCCTCTCTGAGGCCTTGGGATTTCTCTAGTTTCTCATGTTCCTCTTTATGGATGTTTCCATCCCATGATGCACTGCAATGTCCACCACCACAGCTTTCTGGTTCGCCATTACCATTCGGTCCATCTGGAAGTCCCAGAGGACCTTGGCTCGGTCGTTCTTCACCTTTGGAGGTGTTTCACACTTTGTCCTTGGGGTCTCCAGCTCGTGCTCTGCACAGATGTTTCTTACACTATTTCAGCTCCTGGTGATGGAGCTCCATGTGTGTTGTCCCTGCAGCATCTGCACCTGCAGTTATGTGTGGGATGCTCTCAGGGGCCTTTGCACAGCCTACACCTTGGGTCTTGTCTGGTGTGGTAGATCAGGGCCTCTGTCCTTCAGACCGGCTCTTTCTAACCATTGGTAGGATTTTGTGATATCAGCCACTTCAGTTATGTTCCGGTGGTGCATCCCATGTAGGGGTGTGTCCTCCCATGTAGGGGTGTGTCCTCCCATGTAGGGGTGTGTCCTCCCATGTAGGGGTGTGTCCTCCCATGATGGTCCCTCCAGCACCTCATCATCCTCTGTTCCTCATTGTCTGAGACATTCACTGAGCACATCCTCTGTAGGAGCCTTGTCCTTTGATGTACTTATGGATCTTGGACGTTTCGTCCTGGATAGTGGCTCTCACACTCACTAGTCCCGCCTCCTTCCTTACGGCAGTGTACAGTCTCAGGTGCTAGTGTACAGTCTCAGGGTGCTAGTGTCCAGTCTCAGGGTGCTAGTGTACAGTCTCAAGGTGCTAGTGTCCAGTCTCAAGGTGCTAGTGTACAGTCTCAAGGTGCTAGTGTACAGTCTCAGGGTGCTAGTGTACAGTCTCAGGGTGCTAGTGTACAGTCTCAGGGTGCTAGTGTACAGTCTCAAGGTGCTAGTGTCCAGTCTCAGGGTGCTAGTGTACAGTCTCAAGGTGCTAGTGTCCAGTCTCAGGGTGCTGGTGTACAGTCTCAGTCTTATTCCTGCAGGGTCTGATCACTGGCAGGGTCTGATCACTGGCAGGGTCTGATCACTGGCAGGGCGTGGCAGGGTCTGATCACTGGCAGGGCGTAGCTGTTTATTGCCCGGAACTTGTTCTTGCCATTGAGCTGCTCCTGAGGACTTGCCTCACTTGTTGTAGGTATTTGACCATAGCCGCTTTCCTTGTTTCCTCTTCGTTGCCATTTGCCTCTGGGATTCCCAGGTACTTGTAACTTTCCTCAATGTCTGCTATTGTTCCTTCTGGGAGTGAGACCCCCTCTGTGTGGACCACCTTCCCTCTGTGTGGACCACCTTCCCTCTGTTAGGACCACCTTCCCTCTGTGTGGACCACCTTCCCTCTGTGTGGACCACCTTCCCTCTGTGTGGACCACCTTCCCTCTGTGTGGACCACCTTCCTTCTGTGGACCACCTTCCCTCTGTGTGGACCACCTTCCCTCTGTGTGGACCACCTTCCTTCTGTGGACCACCTTGCCTCTGTGTGGACCACCTTCCCTCTGTGTGGACCACCTTCCCTCTGTGTGGACCACCTTCCTTCTGTGGACCACCTTCCCTCTGTGTGGACCACCTTCCCTCTGTGTGGACCACCTTCCCTCTGTGTGGACCACCTTCCCTCTGTGTGGACCACCTTCCTTCTGTGGACCACCTTCCCTCTGTGTGGACCACCTTCCCTCTGTGTGGACCACCTTCCCTCTGTGTGGACCACCTTCCCTCTGTGTGGACCACCTTCCCTCTGTGTGGACCACCTTCCTTCTGTGGACCACCTTCCCTCTGTGTGGACCACCTTCCCTCTGTGTGGACCACCTTCCTTCTGTGGACCACCTTCCCTCTGTGTGGACCACCTTCCCTCTGTGTGGACCACCTTCCCTCTGTGTGGACCACCTTCCTTCTGTGGACCACCTTCCCTCTGTGTGGACCACCTTCCCTCTGTGTGGACCACCTTCCCTCTGTGTGGACCACCTTCCCTCTGTGTGGACCACCTTCCCTCTTTTAGTCACCATCACACAGTTCTCTAGTCCGAATGACATTCCGATATCTGAGCTGTAGATCCTGGTGGAGTGAATGTCCCGCTCGCTCTTGGCATCCAGCGTCATGTTATCCATGTAGAGGTGGTGACTGATGGTAGCTCCATTCCTGAGTCAGTATCCATTGCCAGTCTTGTTGATTATTTGGCTGAGGGGGTTCAGACCTCTGCAGAACAGCAGTGAGGGGGTTCAGACCTCTGCAGAACAGCAGTGAGGGGGTTCAGACCTCTGCAGAACAGCAGTGAGGGGGTTCAGACCTCTGCAGAACAGCAGTGAGGGGGTTCAGACCTCTGCAGAACAGCAGTGAGGGGGTTCAGACCTCTGCAGAACAGCAGTGAGGGGGTTCAGACCTCTGCAGAACAGGAGTGAGGGGGTTCAGACCTCTGCAGAACAGCAGTGAGGGGGTTCAGACCTCTGCAGAACAGCAGTGAGGGGGTTCAGACCTCTGCAGAACAGCAGTGAGGGGGTTCAGACCTCTGCAGAACAGCAGTGAGGGGGTTCAGACCTCTGCAGAACAGCAGTGAGGGGGTTCAGACCTCTGCAGAACAGCAGTGAGGGGGTTCAGACCTCTGCAGAACAGCAGTGAGGGGGTTCAGACCTCTGCAGAACAGGAGTGAGGGGGTTCAGACCTCTGCAGAACAGGAGTGAGGGGGTTCAGACCTCTGCAGAACAGCAGTGGGGACAGCACATCACCTTGGTTTATGCCACATTTGATGGTCACTTGTGCAAGTGTCTTGCCATTGGCCTCAAGGGTGGTTTTCCACAACCTCATTGAGTTCCTATGAAGGCTCATAGAATCCCGTTGATGTTGTACATCTCCAAGCATTCAATGATCCAAGTGTGTGGCATTGAGTCGTATGCTTTCTTGTAATGGATCCAGGCAGTGCTCAGGTTGGCGTGTCGGGCTCAGTCCCGTGCGACTGTTCTGTACCAGGAGCTGATGTTTCGGTATTTTTGCTGATGCCTTTCTGAGCAGTGCTCATGTTTTTATCCATATGCCCGCTTATCTTAGCCGCCATTATGCCCGACAGGAGCTTCCACGTTGTGAAGAGGCAGGTTATTGGCTGTGCCCTTTGAGCGATCCTTCTGGATCAGGATCGTACGCCCTTTGGTTAGCCATTCAGGGTGAGTTCCATCCCTTAGCAGTGTGTTCATTTGTGCTGCTAGACGCTCGTGGA
>NW_027316500.1:40404042-40626542 GCF_026437365.1 Eucyclogobius newberryi | reverse complement strand
TTGAACTAATTGTATTGTTTTTAGACAAAACCAGCCGCCACTGGACAAAGGGTCCCAGTGCAAGTATCTGTCCCGATATGTTATGCTTGGTCTGGTTCCACATTATGTCACCAGGGCAAACTCAGCACAAAGAAAACATGAAAACTATATGTAGAAATGACAGAAATGTTCATAAATACAATGTATGCATATTACTGTTCTTTTATATGTTTCTAGATCATGATTAACGCAGAACAAGCACCAAGTCCTCCGAGTCTACTGCTTGGTTTTGGTAGTTACAAAAATAAATTGAATTGAATTGAACAAATATTGTTCAGATACTGGTAATCATACAGCATTTCTAGTGTCCCTAACTATCAGCAGAACGTTTATACCAAATGTCACTGGATATTACTTTTTATAGTCTAGTATTTCAAATGTGAAGCCATTATTATGACCCTCAATACTCATGTATTCCCAGTCAATGTGAAATGTCTTCACTTCACAGAGTCGTCCTCTGTGATAAAGCTCTGTTCTCATGCAGCCATGCAGCTGATCACTTTTGAATCACTGTGTTTTTCATGGTAAATGAGAGGAATTAGTGAGCTCTTGAGACTCAATCAGTCTACTTAGTAATGTTCCCTTTCCATGATCACAGAACAAATTATTTCTGTTTTGGATAATAAAACTGCCTATTTTTTTCTTTTTAAATTGGGCCATTTCTCTCCCTGCGCAAACTGTCTAATTAGGATTCGCCGCCACACGCCTAATCATTTGCGGTGATTAAAAAGGTGCATTGGTGTTGTGACTGAGGCTGCACCCTCTGCAGAGTGTGCTCTCTCTCATGGCTCAGAGGCCCACATTGGTGTTGTGACTGAGGCTGCACCCTCTGCAGTGTGCTCTCTCTCATGGCTCAGAGGCCCACATTGGTGTTGTGACTGAGGCTGCACCCTCTGCAGAGTGTGCTCTCTCTCTCATGGCTCAGAGGCCCACATTGGTGTTGTGACTGAGGCTGCACCCTCTGCAGAGTGTGCTCTCTCTCATGGCTCAGAGGCCCACATTGGTGTTGTGACTGAGGCTGCACCCTCTGCAGAGTGTGCTCTCTCTCTCATGGCTCAGAGGCCCACATTGGTGTTGTGACTGAGGCTGCACCCTCTGCAGAGTGTGCTCTCTCTCATGGCTCAGAGGCCCACATTGGTGTTGTGACTGAGGCTGCACCCTCTGCAGAGTGTGCTCTCTCTCATGGATCAGAGGCCCACATTGGTGTTGTGACTGAGGCTGCACCCTCTGCAGAGTGTGCTCTCTCTCATGGCTCAGAGGCCCACATTGGTGTTGTGACTGAGGCTGCACCCTCTGCAGAGTGTGCTCTCTCTCATGGCTCAGAGGCCCACATTGGTGTTGTGACTGAGGCTGCACCCTCTGCAGAGTGTGCTCTCTCTCATGGCTCAGAGGCCCACATTGGTGTTGTGACTGAGGCTGCACCCTCTGCAGAGTGTGCTCTCTCTCATGGATCAGAGGCCCACATTGGTGTTGTGACTGAGGCTGCACCCTCTGCAGAGTGTGCTCTCTCTCATGGATCAGAGGCCCACATTGGTGTTGTGACTGAGGCTGCACCCTCTGCAGAGTGTGCTCTCTCTCATGGATCAGAGGCCCACATTGGTGTTGTGACTGAGGCTGCACCCTCTGCAGAGTGTGCTCTCTCTCATGGCTCAGAGGCCCACATTGGTGTTGTGACTGAGGCTGCACCCTCTGCAGAGTGTGCTCTCTCTCATGGCTCAGAGGCCCACATTGGTGTTGTGACTGAGGCTGCACCCTCTGCAGAGTGTGCTCTCTCTCATGGCTCAGAGGCCCACATTGGTGTTGTGACTGAGGCTGCACCCTCTGCAGAGTGTGCTCTCTCTCATGGCTCAGAGGCCCACATTGGTGTTGTGACTGAGGCTGCACCCTCTGCAGAGTGTGCTCTCTCTCATGGCTCAGAGGCCCACATTGGTGTTGTGACTGAGGCTGCACCCTCTGCAGAGTGTGCTCTCTCTCATGGCTCAGAGGCCCACATTGGTGTTGTGACTGAGGCTGCACCCTCTGCAGAGTGTGCTCTCTCTCATGGCTCAGAGGCCCACATTGGTGTTGTGACTGAGGCTGCACCCTCTGCAGAGTGTGCTCTCTCTCATGGCTCAGAGGCCCACATTGGTGTTGTGACTGAGGCTGCACCCTCTGCAGAGTGTGCTCTCTCTCATGGCTCAGAGGCCCACATTGGTGTTGTGACTGAGGCTGCACCCTCTGCAGAGTGTTCTCTCTCTCATGGCTCAGAGGCCCACATTGGTGTTGTGACTGAGGCTGCACCCTCTGCAGAGTGTGCTCTCTCTCATGGCTCAGAGGCCCACATTGGTGTTGTGACTGAGGCTGCACCCTCTGCAGAGTGTGCTCTCTCTCATGGCTCAGAGGCCCACATTGGTGTTGTGACTGAGGCTGCACCCTCTGCAGAGTGTGCTCTCTCTCATGGCTCAGAGGCCCACATTGGTGTTGTGACTGAGGCTGCACCCTCTGCAGAGTGTGCTCTCTCTCATGGCTCAGAGGCCCACATTGGTGTTGTGACTGAGGCTGCACCCTCTGCAGTGTGCTCTCTCTCTCATGGCTCAGAGGCCCACATTGGTGTTGTGACTGAGGCTGCACCCTCTGCAGAGTGTGCTCTCTCTCATGGCTCAGAGGCCCACATTGGTGTTGTGACTGAGGCTGCACCCTCTGCAGAGTGTGCTCTCTCTCATGGCTCAGAGGCCCACATTGGTGTTGTGACTGAGGCTGCACCCTCTGCAGAGTGTGCTCTCTCTCATGGCTCAGAGGCCCACATTGGTGTTGTGACTGAGGCTGCACCCTCTGCAGAGTGTGCTCTCTCTCTCATGGCTCAGAGGCCCACATTGGTGTTGTGACTGAGGCTGCACCCTCTGCAGTGTGCTCTCTCTCATGGCTCAGAGGCCCACATTGGTGTTGTGACTGAGGCTGCACCCTCTGCAGAGTGTGCTCTCTCTCATGGCTCAGAGGCCCACATTGGTGTTGTGACTGAGGCTGCACCCTCTGCAGAGTGTGCTCTCTCTCATGGCTCAGAGGCCCACATTGGTGTTGTGACTGAGGCTGCACCCTCTGCAGAGTGTGCTCTCTCTCATGGCTCAGAGGCCCACATTGGTGTTGTGACTGAGGCTGCACCCTCTGCAGAGTGTGCTCTCAGCCTGTAGCAAAAAAAGACCATGATGCATCACTGTGTTCACGTTTCATGCTGATGCATCGGCTCCGTCAAAACACATCTAAAAATGAATGGATGTGTTTAAATATATGAATGTATGAATTGTCTTTTTTCTTTCAATTTGTCTCCAATATTTTCAAATATATTCAATTCAATTCATTTTTGTAACGCCCAAAATCACAACAGCAGTGAAAAACAGATCCCCTGTCCTTAGACAAATGTCCCAGCATCCCCTGTCCTTAGACAAATGTCCCAGCATCCCCTGTCCTTAGACAAATGTCCCAGCATTCCCTGTCCTTAGACAAATGTCCCAGCATCCCCTGTCCTTAGACAAATGTCCCAGCGTCCTGTGTCCTTAGACAAATGTCCCAGCATCTCGTGTCCTTAGACAAATGTCCCAGCATCCTCTGTCCTTAGACAAATGTCCCAGCATCTCGTGTCCTTAGACAAATGTCCCAGCATCCCCTGTCCTTAGACAAATGTCCCAGCATCCCCTGTCCTTAGACAAATGTCCCAGCATCCCCTGTCCTTAGACAAATGTCCCAGCGTCCTGTGTCCTTAGACAAATGTCCCAGCGTCCCGTGTCCTTAAACAAATGTCCCAGCGTCCCCTGTTCTTAGACAATGTCCCAGCATCCCCTGTCCTTAGACAAATGTCCCAGCATCTCGTGTCCTTAGACAAATGTCCCAGCATCCCCTGTCCTTAGACAAATGTCCCAGCATCCCCTGTCCTTAGACAAATGTCCCAGCATCCCCTGTCCTTAGACAAATGTCCCAGCATTCCCTGTCCTTAGACAAATGTCCCAGCATCCCCTGTCCTTAGACAAATGTCCCAGCATCCCCTGTCCTTAGACAAATGTCCCAGCATTCCCTGTCCTTAGACAAATGTCCCAGCATCCCCTGTCCTTAGACAAATGTCCCAGCATCCCCTGTCCTTAGACAAATGTCCCAGCATCCCCTGACCTTAGACAAATGTCCCAGCATCCCTTGTCCTTAGACAAATGTCCCAGCATCCCCTGTCCTTAGACAAATGTCCCAGCATCCCCTGTCCTTAGACAAATGTCCCAGCATCCCCTGTCCTTAGACAAATGTCCCAGCATTCCCTGTCCTTAGACAAATGTCCCAGCATCCCCTGTCCTTAGACAAATGTCCCAGCATCCCCTGTCCTTAGACAAATGTCCCAGCATCCCCTGTCCTTAGACAAATGTCCTAACATCCCCTGTCCTTAGACAAATGTCCCAGCATCCCCTGTCCTTAGACAAATGTCCCAGCATCCCCTGTCCTTAGACAAATGTCCCAGTATCCCCTGTCCTTAGACAAATGTCCCAGCATCCCCTGTCCTTAGACAAATGTCCAAGCATTCCCTGTCCTTAGACAAATGTCCCAGCATCCCCTGTCCTTAGACAAATGTCCCAGCATCCCCTGTCCTTAGACAAATGTCCCAGCATCCCCTGTCCTTAGACAAATGTCCTAACATCCCCTGTCCTTAGACAATGTCCCAGCATCCCCTGTCCTTAGACAAATGTCCCAGCATCCCCTGTCCTTAGACAAATGTCCCAGCATCCCCTGTCCTTAGACAAATGTCCCAGCATCCTCTGTCCTTAGACAAATGTCCCAGCATCTCGTGTCCTTAGACAAATGTCCCAGCATCCCCTGTCCTTAGACAAATGTCCCAGCATCCCCTGTCCTTAGACAAATGTCCCAGCATCCCCTGTCCTTAGACAAATGTCCCAGCATCCCCTGTCGTTAGACAAATGTCCCAGCATCTCGTGTCCTTAGACAAATGTCCCAGTCTCCCCTGTCCTTAGACAAATGTCCCAGCATCCCCTGTCATTAGACAAATGTCCCAGCATCTCGTGTCCTTAGACAAATGTCCCAGCATCCCCTGTCATTAGACAAATGTCTCAGCATCTCGTGTCCTTAGACAAATGTCCCAGCATCCTCTGTCCTTAGACAAATGTCCCAGCATCTTGTGTCCTTAGACAAATGTACCAGCATCCCCTGTCCTTAGACAAATGTCCCAGCATCCCCTGTCCTTAGACAAATGTCCGAGCATCCCATGTCCTTTGACACATGTCCCAGCAACCCCTGTCCTTAGACAAATGTCCCAATATCCCCTGTCCTTAGACAAATGTCCCAGCATCCCGTGTCCTTAGACAAATGTCCCAGCATCCCCTGTCCTTAGACAAATGTCCCAGCATCCCCTGTCCTTAGACGAATGTCCCAGCATCCCATGTCCTTAGACAAATGTCCCAGCATCCCGTGTCCTTAGACAAATGTCCCAGCATCCCCTGTCCTTAGACAAATGTCCCATCAACCCGTGTCCTTAGACAAATGTCCCATAAACCCGTGTCCTTAGACAAATGTCCCAGCATCCCCTGTCCTTAGACAAATGTCCCAGCATCCCCTGTCCTTAGACAAATGTCCCAGCATCCCCTGTCGTTAGACAAATGTCCCAGCATCTCGTGTCCTTAGACAAATGTCCCAGCATCCCCTGTCCTTAGACAAATGTCCCAGCATCCCCTGTCCTTAGACAAATGTCCCAGCATCCCCTGTCCTTAGACAAATGTCCCAGCATCCCCTGTCCTTAGACAAATGTCCTAGCATCCCTTGTCCTTAGACAAATGTCCCAGCATCCCCTGTCCTTAGACAAATGTCCTAGCATCCCTTGTCCTTAGACAACTGTCCCAGCATCCCCTGTCCTTAGACAAATGTCCCAGCATCCCCTGTCCTTAGACAAATGTCCCAGCATCCCCTGTCCTTAGACAAATGTCCCAGCATCCCGTGTCCTTAGACAAAAGTCCCAGCATCCCCTGTCCTTAGACAAATGTCCCAGCATCCCCTGTCCTTAGACAAATGTCTCAGCATCCCCTGTCCTTAGACAAATGTCCGAGCATCCCGTGTCCTTTGACACATGTCCCAGCAACCCCTGTCCTTAGACAAATGTCCCAATATCCCCTGTCCTTAGACAAATGTCCCAGCATCCCGTGTCCTTAGACAAATGTCCCAGCATCCCCTGTCCTTAGACGAATGTCCCAGCATCCCCTGTCCTTAGACAAATGTCCCAGCATCCCTGTCCTTAGACAAAAGTCCCAGCATCCCCTGTCCTTGGACAAATGTCCCAGCATCCCTGTCCTTAGACAAAAGTCCCAGCATCCCCTGTCCTTAGACAAATGTCCCAGCATCCACTGTCCTTAGACGAATGTCCCAGCATCCCATGTCCTTAGACAAATGTCCCAGCATCCCGTGTCCTTAGACAAATGTCCCAGCATCCCGTGTCCTTAGACAAATGTTCCAGCATCCCCTGTCCTTAGACAAATGTCCCAGCATCCCGTGTCCTTAGACAAATGTTCCAGCATCCCCTGTCCTTAGACAAATGTCCCATCAACCCGTGTCCTTAGACAAATGTCCCATAAACCCGTGTCCTTAGACAAATGTCCCAGCATCCCCTGTCCTTAGACAAATGTCCCAGCATCCCCTGTCCTTAGACAAATGTCCCAGCATCCCCTGTCGTTAGACAAATGTCCCAGCATCTCGTGTCCTTAGACAAATGTCCCAGCATCCCCTGTCCTTAGACAAATGTCCCAGCATCCCCTGTCCTTAGACAAATGTCCCAGCATCCCCTGTCCTTAGACAAATGTCCTAGCATCCCCTGTCCTTAGACAAATGTCCCAGCATCCCCTGTCCTTAGACAAATGTCCCAGCATCCCCTGTCCTTAGACAAATGTCCCAGCATCCCCTGTCCTTAGACAAATGTCCCAGCATCCCCTGTCCTTAGAAAAATGTCCTAGCATCCCTTGTCCTTAGACAAATGTCCCAGCATCCCCTGTCCTTAGACAAATGTCCTAGCATCCCTTGTCCTTAGACAAATGTCCCAGCATCCCCTGTCCTTAAACAAATGTCCCAGCATCCCCTGTCCTTAGACAAATGTCCCAGCATCCCCTGTCCTTAGACAAATGTCCCAGCATCTCGTGTCCTTAGACAAATGTCCCAGCATCCCCTGTCCTTAGACAAATGTCCCAGCATCCCCTGTCCTTAGACAAATGTCCCAGCATCCCCTGTCCTTAGACAAATGTCCCAGCATCCTCTGTCCTTAGACAAATGTCCTAGCATCCCCTGTCCTTGGACAAATGTCCCAGCATCCCCTGTCCTTAGACAAATGTCCCATCAACCCGTGTCCTTAGACAAATGTCCCATCAACCCGTGTCCTTAGACCCTCCTTCTCGGGCGGGAAAAACGACATAACCTCGTTGGGAAAAGTATAACATATAACATGACCAGAGAGCAGTACACAAACAAGTCAATAAACAAATACATATATAGAAATTAAATCATGACACATTAAACAAAAAAGTGTCCAGTCCTTGATTTCAGGCGCAGTTGGTGTCATCCTCCTGCCTGAAGTATGCTCCAAATCTAACCATTCACTGTGGCCATGGCAGGAGTTTTGTGTTCCACGTACATAGTTCTGAAATCTACTGGGAGGGAAATGTCAAATACAGTCTTCAGTCTCTTTGTTGAATTCAGTCCAATATTTGAGCAACAGGATGTGGTTTGCCCCCTGGCGCCACAGTTTCTCGCCTTTCCTTGTCCATTATGTGGTCCTCCACTGGGATGTACACGCATTTTCCCACTCGTCATCTGTCGAAACAAGACTACCTTCTCTTTCCCATTTTGAAAAGTATATTTAGTAGAGTAGTAATATATTTTTCCCCTTGAAAGTTCTGATTCATAAGCCTTGATAAATATCTCAGTCAGAGGGTTATAATGGTCATTACTCTTTTTAATTTCTTGATTGTAATAACTCCTTGTAAAAACCTATAAAAGTCCTGTTTCTCCAAGTCAAAGGGTTATCTCAACTCAATAATGTTTTTCATGTGATTCTCTTTTACATCTGGTGAAAAACCTCAAGACCTTTTGTCCTCCAGACCTTTTGTCCTCCAGACCTTTTGTCCTCCAGACCTTTAGTCCTCAAGACCTTTTGTCCTCCAGACCTTTTGTCCTCCAGACCTTTAGTCCTCAAGACCTTTTGTCCTCCAGACCTTTTGTCCTCCAGACCTTTAGTCCTCAAGACCTTTTGTCCTCCAGACCTTTTGTCCTCCAGACCTTGAGTCTCAGCTCAGTTCTATTTGGTACAAAACCTTTGGTCATAAAGTTTTACCAGTTTAAGTTTGTAACATCTGTGTTTAGTTTGTTCTGATCAGCTCCTTCCATGTTGTAAGAACAGATTTGACCCAGGGATTCTTCACTTCCTCCTTATATTTGATCAGCAACACTCTGCATAGCTCCTGTAAGATCAGCACTGTTCGAGGGACCATATGTTGAGGAACACTGTTCTAGATACAACAAGAGGCCTTCTCTCTGGAGCTCGTCCCAAAGACGTCTGTCCTAAACTCAACCCGCTCGGAAACCTTCAGTCATTACACCAAATGTCAATAGATTGTTCAACTCTTGGAACCTTTTTGATAATTGACTTATTTGAAATTATATACTCCGATTTTCTATTCTCTATTAGCGACATCTTAAATGACAACACACAAGAACATTATGAGATCCTCCACATTCTACATCATTCATAAGTAATTTAAGCATAAGCAACTCTCATTTACTAAAGAAATCCTTCAAAACACACAAAGGCTAATCTGCTTAGTTAAAGCTTCTGTCATTGAGCAGAAATAGCATTGTGAGGACAAAATCCAAAGAACAAATAAGTGTAAGCAATGAATTATAATAACTATATTCTACACAAAATAATAACAATTGATTGAAATAACAGATCTGCTGCTCCCTGCTGCTCTCTGCTGCTCTCTGCTGCTCTCTGCTGCTCCCTGCTGCTCTCTACTGCTCTCTGCTGCTCCCTGCTGCTCCCTGCTGCTCTCTGCTGCTCTCTGCTGCTCTCTGCTGCTCCCTGCTGCTCTCTGCTGCTCCCTGCTGCTCTCTACTGCTCTCTGCTGCTCCCTGCTGCTCTCTGCTGCTCCCTGCTGCTCTCTGCTGCTCCCTGCTGCTCTCTGCTGCTCTCTGCTGCTCTCTGCTGCTCCCTGCTGCTCTCTGCTGCTCCCTGCTGCTCTCTGCTGCTCTCTGCTGCTCTCTGCTGCTCCCTGCTGCTCCCTGCTGCTCTCTGCTGCTCTCTGCTGCTCCCTGCTGCTCTCTGCTGCTCTCTGCTGCTCTCTGCTGCTCTCTGCTGCTCTCTGCTGCTCCCTGCTGCTCTCTGCTGCTCTCTGCTGCTCCCTGCTGCTCCCTGCTGCTCTCTGCTGCTCCCTGCTGCTCTCTGCTGCTCTCTGCTGCTCCCTGCTGCTCTCTGCTGCTCCCTGTTGCTCTCTGCTGCTCCCTGCTGCTCTCTGCTGCTCTCTGCTGCTCCCTGCTGCTCTCTGCTGCTCCCTGCTGCTCTCTGCTGCTCTCTGCTGCTCTCTGTTGCTCTCTGCTGCTCCCTGCTGCTCTCTGCTGCTCTCTGCTGCTCTCTGCTGCTCCCTGCTGCTCTCTACTGCTCTCTGCTGCTCCCTGCTGCTCCCTGCTGCTCTCTGCTGCTCTCTGCTGCTCTCTGCTGCTCCCTGCTGCTCTCTGCTGCTCCCTGCTGCTCTCTGCTGCTCTCTGCTGCTCCCTGCTGCTCTCTGCTGCTCCCTGCTGCTCTCTGCTGCTCCCTGCTGCTCCCTGCTGCTCTCTACTGCTCTCTGCTGCTCCCTGCTGCTCTCTGCTGCTCCCTGCTGCTCTCTGCTGCTCTCTGCTGCTCTCTGCTGCTCCCTGCTGCTCTCTGCTGCTCTCTGCTGCTCCCTGCTGCTCTCTGCTGCTCTCTGCTGCTCTCTGCTGCTCCCTGCTGCTCTCTGCTGCTCTCTGCTGCTCCCTGCTGCTCTCTGCTGCTCTCTGCTGCTCCCTGCTGCTCTCTGCTGCTCTCTGCTGCTCCCTGCTGCTCCCTGCTGCTCTCTGCTGCTCCCTGCTGCTCTCTGCTGCTCTCTGCTGCTCTCTGCTGCTCCCTGCTGCTCCCTGCTGCTCTCTGCTGCTCTCTGCTGCTCTCTGCTGCTCCCTGCTGCTCTCTGCTGCTCTCTGCTGCTCTCTGCTGCTCTCTGCTGCTCCCTGCTGCTCTCTGCTGCTCTTTGCTGCTCTCTGCTGCTCCCTGCTGCTCTCTGCTGCTCTCTGCTGCTCCCTGCTGCTCTCTGCTGCTCTCTGCTGCTCTCTGCTGCTCCCTGCTGCTCTCTGCTGCTCTCTGCTGCTCTCTGCTGCTCCCTGCTGCTCTCTGCTGCTCTCTGCTGCTCTCTGCTGCTCCCTGCTGCTCTCTGCTGCTCCCTGCTGCTCTCTGCTGCTCTCTGCTGCTCCCTGCTGCTCTCTGCTGCTCTCTGCTGCTCTCTACTGCTCTCTGCTGCTCTTTGCTGCTCTCTGCTGCTCCCTGCTGCTCTCTGCTGCTCTCTGCTGCTCCCTGCTGCTCTCTGCTGCTCTCTGCTGCTCTCTGCTGCTCCCTGCTGCTCCCTGCTGCTCTCTGCTGCTCCCTGCTGCTCTCTGCTGCTCCCTGCTGCTCTCTTCTGCTCTCTGCTGCTCCCTGCTGCTCTCTGCTGCTCCCTGCTGCTCTCTGCTGCTCTCTGCTGCTCTCTGCTGCTCCCTGCTGCTCCCTGCTGCTCTCTGCTGCTCTTTGCTGCTCCCTGCTGCTCTCTGCTGCTCTCTGCTGCTCTCTGCTGCTCCCTGCTGCTCTCTGCTGCTCTCTGCTGCTCCCTGCTGCTCTCTACTGCTCTCTGCTGCTCTCTGCTGCTCCCTGCTGCTCTCTGCTGCTCTCTGCTGCTCCCTGCTGCTCCCTGCTGCTCTCTGCTGCTCTCTGCTGCTCTCTGCTGCTCCCTGCTGCTCCCTGCTGCTCTCTGCTGCTCTTTGCTGCTCCCTGCTGCTCTCTGCTGCTCTCTGCTGCTCTCTGCTGCTCCCTGCTGCTCTCTGCTGCTCTCTGCTGCTCCCTGCTGCTCTCTGCTGCTCTCTGCTGCTCTCTGCTGCTCCCTGCTGCTCTCTGCTGCTCCCTGCTGCTCTCTACTGCTCTCTGCTGCTCTCTGCTGCTCCCTGCTGCTCTCTGCTGCTCTCTGCTGCTCCCTGCTGCTCCCTGCTGCTCCCTGCTGCTCTCTGCTGCTCTCTGCTGCTCTCTGCTGCTCTCTGCTGCTCCCTGCTGCTCTCTGCTGCTCTTTGCTGCTCCCTGCTGCTCTCTGCTGCTCTCTGCTGCTCTCTGCTGCTCCCTGCTGCTCTCTGCTGCTCTCTGCTGCTCCCTGCTGCTCTCTGCTGCTCTCTGCTGCTCCCTGCTGCTCTCTGCTGCTCTCTGCTGCTCCCTGCTGCTCTCTGCTGCTCCCTGCTGCTCTCTGCTGCTCTCTACTGCTCTCTGCTGCTCTTTGCTGCTCTCTGCTGCTCCCTGCTGCTCTCTGCTGCTCTCTGCTGCTCCCTGCTGCTCTCTGCTGCTCTCTGCTGCTCTCTGCTGCTCCCTGCTGCTCCCTGCTGCTCTCTGCTGCTCCCTGCTGCTCTCTACTGCTCTCTGCTGCTCCCTGCTGCTCTCTGCTGCTCTCTGCTGCTCCCTGCTGCTCTCTGCTGCTCCCTGCTGCTCTCTGCTGCTCTCTGCTGCTCTCTGCTGCTCTCTGCTGCTCCCTGCTGCTCCCTGCTGCTCTCTGCTGCTCTTTGCTGCTCCCTGCTGCTCTCTGCTGCTCTCTGCTGCTCTCTGCTGCTCCCTGCTGCTCTCTGCTGCTCTCTGCTGCTCCCTGCTGCTCTCTACTGCTCTCTGCTGCTCTCTGCTGCTCCCTGCTGCTCTCTGCTGCTCTCTGCTGCTCCCTGCTGCTCCCTGCTGCTCCCTGCTGCTCTCTGCTGCTCTCTGCTGCTCTCTGCTGCTCTCTGCTGCTCCCTGCTGCTCTCTGCTGCTCTCTGCTGCTCTTTGCTGCTCCCTGCTGCTCTCTGCTGCTCTCTGCTGCTCTCTGCTGCTCCCTGCTGCTCTCTGCTGCTCTCTGCTGCTCCCTGCTGCTCTCTGCTGCTCCCTGCTGCTCCCTGCTGCTCTCTGCTGCTCTTTGCTGCTCCCTGCTGCTCTCTGCTGCTCTCTGCTGCTCTCTGCTGCTCCCTGCTGCTCCCTGCTGCTCTCTGCTGCTCCCTGCTGCTCTCTGCTGCTCCCTGCTGCTCTCTGCTGCTCTCTGCTGCTCCCTGCTGCTCCCTGCTGCTCCCTGCTGCTCTCTGCTGCTCCCTGCTGCTCCCTGCTGCTCCCTGCTGCTCTCTGCTGCTCTCTGCTGCTCTCTGCTGCTCTCTGCTGCTCCCTGCTGCTCTCTGCTGCTCCCTGCTGCTCTCTGCTGCTCTCTGCTGCTCCCTGCTGCTCTCTGCTGCTCCCTGCTGCTCTCTGCTGCTCTCTGCTGCTCCCTGCTGCTCTCTGCTGCTCTCTGCTGCTCTCTGCTGCTCCCTGCTGCTCCCTGCTGCTCCCTGCTGCTCTCTGCTGCTCCCTGCTGCTCTCTACTGCTCTCTGCTGCTCCCTGCTGCTCTCTGCTGCTCTCTGCTGCTCCCTGCTGCTCTCTGCTGCTCCCTGCTGCTCCCTGCTGCTCCCTGCTGCTCTCTGCTGCTCTTTGCTGCTCCCTGCTGCTCTCTGCTGCTCTCTGCTGCTCTCTGCTGCTCCCTGCTGCTCTCTGCTGCTCTCTGCTGCTCCCTGCTGCTCTCTGCTGCTCCCTGCTGCTCCCTGCTGCTCCTTGCTGCTCTCTGCTGCTCTTTGCTGCTCCCTGCTGCTCTCTGCTGCTCTCTGCTGCTCTCTGCTGCTCCCTGCTGCTCTCTGCTGCTCTCTGCTGCTCCCTGCTGCTCTCTACTGCTCTCTGCTGCTCTCTGCTGCTCCCTGCTGCTCTCTGCTGCTCTCTGCTGCTCCCTGCTGCTCCCTGCTGCTCCCTGCTGCTCTCTGCTGCTCTCTGCTGCTCTCTGCTGCTCTCTGCTGCTCCCTGCTGCTCCCTGCTGCTCCCTGCTGCTCTCTACTGCTCTCTGCTGCTCCCTGCTGCTCTCTGCTGCTCTCTGCTGCTCCCTGCTGCTCTCTGCTGCTCCCTGCTGCTCTCTGCTGCTCTCTGCTGCTCTCTGCTGCTCTCTGCTGCTCCCTGCTGCTCCCTGCTGCTCCCTGCTGCTCTCTGCTGCTCTTTGCTGCTCCCTGCTGCTCTCTGCTGCTCTCTGCTGCTCTCTGCTGCTCCCTGCTGCTCTCTGCTGCTCTCTGCTGCTCTCTGCTGCTCTCTGCTCCTCCCTGCTGCTCTCTGCTGCTCTCTGCTGCTCCCTGCTGCTCCCTGCTGCTCCCTGCTGCTCTCTGCTGCTCTCTGCTGCTCTCTGCTGCTCTCTGCTGCTCCCTGCTGCTCCCTGCTGCTCTCTGCTGCTCTTTGCTGCTCCCTGCTGCTCTCTGCTGCTCTCTGCTGCTCTCTGCTGCTCCCTGCTGCTCTCTGCTGCTCTCTGCTGCTCCCTGCTGCTCTCTGCTGCTCCCTGCTGCTCCCTGCTGCTCCCTGCTGCTCTCTGCTGCTCTTTGCTGCTCCCTGCTGCTCTCTGCTGCTCTCTGCTGCTCTCTGCTGCTCCCTGCTGCTCTCTGCTGCTCTCTGCTGCTCCCTGCTGCTCTCTGCTGCTCTCTACTGCTCTCTGCTGCTCTTTGCTGCTCTCTGCTGGTCCCTGCTGCTCTCTGCTGCTCTCTGCTGCTCTCTGCTGCTCTCTGCTGCTCTCTGCTGCTCTCTGCTGCTCTCTACTGCTCTCTGCTGCTCTCTGCTGCTCCCTGCTGCTCTCTGCTGCTCTCTGCTGCTCCCTGCTGCTCCCTGCTGCTCCCTGCTGCTCTCTGCTGCTCTCTGCTGCTCTCTGCTGCTCTCTGCTGCTCCCTGCTGCTCCCTGCTGCTCTCTGCTGCTCTTTGCTGCTCCCTGCTGCTCTCTGCTGCTCTCTGCTGCTCTCTGCTGCTCCCTGCTGCTCTCTGCTGCTCCCTGCTGCTCCCTGCTGCTCCCTGCTGCTCTCTGCTGCTCCCTGCTGCTCTCTGCTGCTCTCTGCTGCTCTCTGCTGCTCCCTGCTGCTCTCTGCTGCTCCCTGCTGCTCTCTGCTGCTCTCTGCTGCTCCCTGCTGCTCTCTGCTGCTCCCTGCTGCTCCCTGCTGCTCCCTGCTGCTCTCTGCTGCTCTTTGCTGCTCCCTGCTGCTCCCTGCTGCTCTCTGCTGCTCCCTGCTGCTCTCTGCTGCTCTCTGCTGCTCCCTGCTGCTCTCTGCTGCTCTCTACTGCTCTCTGCTGCTCTTTGCTGCTCTCTGCTGGTCCCTGCTGCTCTCTGCTGCTCTCTGCTGCTCTCTGCTGCTCTCTGCTGCTCTCTGCTGCTCCCTGCTGCTCTCTACTGCTCTCTGCTGCTCTCTGCTGCTCCCTGCTGCTCTCTGCTGCTCTCTGCTGCTCCCTGCTGCTCCCTGCTGCTCCCTGCTGCTCTCTGCTGCTCTCTGCTGCTCTCTGCTGCTCTCTGCTGCTCCCTGCTGCTCCCTGCTGCTCTCTGCTGCTCTTTGCTGCTCCCTGCTGCTCTCTGCTGCTCTCTGCTGCTCTCTGCTGCTCCCTGCTGCTCTCTGCTGCTCCCTGCTGCTCCCTGCTGCTCCCTGCTGCTCTCTGCTGCTCCCTGCTGCTCTCTGCTGCTCTCTGCTGCTCTCTGCTGCTCTCTGCTGCTCCCTGCTGCTCTCTGCTGCTCCCTGCTGCTCCCTGCTGCTCTCTGCTGCTCTCTGCTGCTCTCTGCTGCTCTCTGCTGCTCCCTGCTGCTCCCTGCTGCTCTCTGCTGCTCTTTGCTGCTCCCTGCTGCTCCCTGCTGCTCTCTGCTGCTCCCTGCTGCTCTCTGCTGCTCTCTGCTGCTCCCTGCTGCTCTCTGCTGCTCTCTGCTGCTCTTTGCTGCTCCCTGCTGCTCTCTGCTGCTCCCTGCTGGTCTCTGCTGCTCCCTGCTGCTCTCTGCTGCTCCCTGCTGCTCTCTGCTGCTCTCTGCTGCTCTCTGCTGCTCTCTGCTGCTCCCTGCTGCTCTCTGCTGCTCTTTGCTGCTCCCTGCTGCTCTCTGCTGCTCTCTGCTGCTCCCTGCTGCTCCCTGCTGCTCCCTGCTGCTCTCTGCTGCTCTCTGCTGCTCTCTGCTGCTCCCTGCTGCTCCCTGCTGCTCCCTGCTGCTCTCTGCTGCTCTCTGCTGCTCTCTGCTGCTCCCTGCTGCTCCCTGCTGCTCTCTGCTGCTCTTTGCTGCTCCCTGCTGCTCTCTGCTGCTCTCTGCTGCTCCCTGCTGCTCCCTGCTGCTCCCTGCTGCTCTCTGCTGCTCTCTGCTGCTCTCTGCTGCTCCCTGCTGCTCTCTGCTGCTCTCTGCTGCTCCCTGCTGCTCTCTGCTGCTCTCTGCTGCTCCCTGCTGCTCCCTGCTGCTCTCTGCTGCTCTCTACTGCTCTCTGCTGCTCCCTGCTGCTCCCTGCTGCTCTCTGCTGCTCTCTGCTGCTCTCTGCTGCTCCCTGCTGCTCTCTGCTGCTCCCTGCTGCTCTCTACTGCTCTCTGCTGCTCCCTGCTGCTCTCTGCTGCTCCCTGCTGCTCTCTGCTGCTCTCTGCTGCTCTCTGCTGCTCCCTGCTGCTCTCTGCTGCTCCCTGCTGCTCTCTGCTGCTCTCTGCTGCTCCCTGCTGCTCCCTGCTGCTCCCTGCTGCTCCCTGCTGCTCTCTGCTGCTCTCTGCTGCTCTCTGCTGCTCCCTGCTGCTCCCTGCTGCTCTCTGCTGCTCTCTGCTGCTCCCTGCTGCTCTCTGCTGCTCTCTGCTGCTCTCTGCTGCTCCCTGCTGCTCTCTGCTGCTCTCTGCTGCTCTCTGCTGCTCCCTGCTGCTCCCTGCTGCTCCCTGCTGCTCTCTGCTGCTCTTTGCTGCTCTCTGCTGCTCTCTGCTGCTCTCTGCTGCTCCCTGCTGCTCCCTGCTGCTCCCTGCTGCTCCCTGCTGCTCTCTGCTGCTCTTTGCTGCTCTCTGCTGCTCTCTGCTGCTCCCTGCTGCTCTCTGCTGCTCTTTGCTGCTCTCTGCTGCTCTCTGCTGCTCCCTGCTGCTCTCTGCTGCTCTCTGCTGCTCTCTGCTGCTCTCTGCTGTTCCCTGCTGCTCTCTGCTGCTCTCTGCTGCTCTCTGCTGCTCTCTGCTGCTCTCTGCTGCTCTCTGCTGCTCTCTGCTGTTCCCTGCTGCTCTCTGCTGCTCCCTGCTGCTCCCTGCTGCTCCCTGCTGCTCTTTGCTGCTCTCTGCTGCTCTCTGCTGCTCTCTGCTGCTCCCTGCTGCTCCCTGCTGCTCCCTGCTGCTCCCTGCTGCTCTCTGCTGCTCTTTGCTGCTCTCTGCTGCTCTCTGCTGCTCCCTGCTGCTCTCTGCTGCTCTTTGCTGCTCTCTGCTGCTCTCTGCTGCTCCCTGCTGCTCTCTGCTGCTCTCTGCTGCTCTCTGCTGCTCTCTGCTGTTCCCTGCTGCTCTCTGCTGCTCTCTGCTGCTCTCTGCTGCTCTCTGCTGCTCTCTGCTGCTCTCTGCTGTTCCCTGCTGCTCTCTGCTGCTCCCTGCTGCTCCCTGCTGCTCCCTGCTGCTCTCTGCTGCTCTCTGCTGCTCCCTGCTGCTCTCTGCTGCTCCCTGCTGCTCCCTGCTGCTCTCTGCTGCTCTTTGCTGCTCCCTGCTGCTCTCTGCTGCTCTCTGCTGCTCCCTGCTGCTCTCTGCTGCTCCCTGCTGCTCCCTGCTGCTCCCTGCTGCTCTCTGCTGCTCTCTGCTGCTCTCTGCTGCTCCCTGCTGCTCTCTGCTGCTCCCTGCTGCTCCCTGCTGCTCTCTGCCCGGATAAAAGACGCACAGTGAGATGGGGAGTCTTGTGCCCATCCTGGCCCAGACTAAGACAAATAAAAGGGAGTTGTTACCACTACAGAAGTGTAAGCCAGTGTATGGGGAATTACAAATGTTTGACAATAAAGATGGAACTGTCAATGCAGAAAGTTGATAGTAAAGAAGCTGAAATAATGTATATACAGTATGTATACGGCTTATTTGTTTGGTGTCAACACAAAAGGTAGTATGTTGTAAAAAATAAACAACATTTTCCTTTGCGTTCTCAGATAAAATACAGGTTATTTGGCAGGATTTTATGCTGGCGTATTACTGTTGCAGGTACTTTACTATAAACAAGAGACAAAACGCTAAGTCCACAGACATGAGGAGATCCTCATGATGATCTCCTCATGGGGAGATCATCATGATGCTTTTCATGAGGATCATTGCGACGATGGAGGTAAATTAGCTTCAGCTACAATCCCATGTGTTTACCTAGAAGTTGTGTCATGTCTGTCCATTAATATGGTCCGTCCCAATCAAAGTAAATAAATCTAATTGTATGAGCTTTAAAATGTTAGGATGCACTGCAGAAAATAGACACACTACAAGCTAAACTTGGTGAGCTAACAAAGCTAGCAGGGGCTAGCTATGAGCTGTTTTCTGCCCAGAGAAAAGCCACTCTCACTTTGAGAAGACAAATGTTCAAAATGAGCAGAGCTTTGCACACTCAGTTTAGATACAAGTCAAAACTGTGCTATTATTATTTTGTAAAACATGGATCAGAAATATATCGAGCACAGAAAACGGATGTGTTAAAAAATCCTCATGGATTTATTAAACACTGATACATGGGAGTTTTTATTTATTTATAGGAGATCTTCTACTGAAAGTGTTTTTCAGACTTTCTATAAGTGTTCTGTTCTTCTGGATCTACCTCTGTATCTACCTGCGTTGCACCAATGAAATTTCCCCATGTGGGACAATAAAGGAATATCTTATCTTATGAATATCTTACATGAGGCTGGGCCATATTGTCAAAGGCTTACTAGTGAGGGCCCTCACACAAAAACAACTCTGGACCCATGTATCTCTTATATGGGTTCAGCCCTATAATCCCCGGTACCACTGTTCCCCGGGGAACAACAGTACCTCCAATCGTGGAAGGTACCGCTGTTCCCCCTGGCTGATTATCCACAAGAATCCCATCCAGCGCTCCGTAAGGAAGCAGCAGCAGACATGGAGGTGAAGAGACGGGGCCACATGCACCAGCTCAACCAATTACCTTTTTACATTTTGATGTAAAGTCCTGACTTCACCAAATTAATATATATCAACTTACTATTTTAGAATTATTTGATGCAGATTTCCTATTTCCTATTTTCCATTTCTATATTTGCCGTATGCATTATCACCATTCATTTGAATAAATACATCATTGTTATGTCTGCTTACCTTGGGGAGTACGGAAGTAACAATATAGAACACAGAAACTAATAAAGTAACAACGTTTGTAATAATATTTAACGAATGTCTGAATGAAAAAGAATACGCTAGCTGTAATCGAACATAAGAGACAACCATAAACGAGGCGATCTGGAGGGAATCCAGACGCCAGACGTTCTTATTGGCCACGCCTCCCAGGTGTCGATCACATGATTGACGGAGCCGGACAAACACCGCTCCAATCTGATCCAGAGCGACAGAGGAACAACCAGGTCTCAGGGGAGGAGGGCAGAGGGTCCAAACATGGGCAGGCACTCAATATTTGCATAAGTAACGAACGAGTGCAGCACCAAGTAGTCGAAATAGAAAAAATGTTGGAAGTGGGTACTTGGTACGAGCCCACTAAGTGCTGTTAGAAAAAATAATAATAATAAGGGGTCTTTCTCATGCTCCTGAGGTGCACCTGCACCTCGCCCAGCAGAGCGTCTGGGATGCCGGACCTGAGGTGTGGTTTATGTGAAGCTTCAATCTCAAACTGTCCCCATTGCCTGTTTTTATCCAAATGTTTGAAGCTCGTTCTTAAGTCAGAAAGGGCTGACATTCTCTTCAAGACAAGTGCCATGTGCGCTGGCTTCTCCCTGTGCCCGGTGGGTGCTACTGACTGTAAAACAAATGCACACATTCAATTCAATATGTGTCTTATACTCACTCCTCTCTCTGGTCAACACTGACCAATAGCCATCTGAGTCAGAGCAGGCCTAATTGTGGTAAATGTGTGCGATCTCCTGCCTTTTACGCTTAAACACGTCCACTGACTGTGATGTCATCACTGAGGAGGAGGAAGCAATGGGAGGCTACCCTGTCTTGAATGTGTGCTTTTGTTTCAGAAAGTTCTTATAGTGGCATTGGCCCCCACAGGACACGGGGACAAGTCTTCTTGGATAGGGGGGTGGAGACAGACCCAGTGTGTAGGGCCCGCACGTAGGTACGAGGGTCAGAGACAGACCCAGCATCCCGTGTCCTCAGACAAATGTCCCAGCATCGTTTGCAGCTTTGCCCTGATAAAGAGAAGGATTCACATTAACCACACTTCAGGTCTGAGCTGGGTTGGATCAGACGGAGCGCGTGCAAATACACTTTTCATTTATTTAAAACTTTAGAGGCGAATAGGCTACTTAAAACATCTTGATCTATAAGAGGCTAAATGGACGAGGGCTCATGTGTGTGCGTGAGGACAGACGAAGACGGGACACGTTTGGACCACATAAACAGTGGAATTAGTTTGGATAAGAAAGAAATGTCCTATTAATCACTCAATCGCTTCATCCAATAATCTCAAGACCAGACTCGAGCACAAAACCTCACCGTAAAGTTCTCTGAATGCGCTATCGGTCCAGGATCATTTGAAAATCCTATAAGCGCGAACAAACCTTCTGGAACAAGTGATAAGTGCAAGAGTCTGGATGAATAAACGTGGAAATGCACCGTCTGCGCCGTGCGCCGAATACCAACTGCACCAGGGCTGGATCTGCAGCTGTTATAGTGCAAAACCAGTCATTTATGCACAACTACTGGGGACGTGGAACTGTGGGACATGAGACAACAGTCCTACACTCACAACACGCATGGATGAAGACGCACGAGACAACAGTCCTACACTCAACAACATGCACGGATGAAGACGCACGAGACAACAGTCCTACACTCAACAACATGCACGGATGAAGACGCACGAGACAACAGTCCTACACTCAACAACATGCATGGACGAAGACGCAAGAGACAACAGTCCTACACTCAACAACATGCATGGACGAAGACGCAAGAGACAACAGTCCTACACTCAACAACATGCACGGATGAAGACGCACGAGACAACAGTCCTACACTCAACAACATGCATGGACGAAGACGCAAGAGACAACAGTCCTACACTCACAACACGCATGGATGAAGACGCACGAGACAACAGTCCTACACTCAACAACATGCATGGACGAAGACGCAAGAGACAACAGTCCTACACTCACAACACGCATGGATGAAGACGCACGAGACAACAGTCCTACACTCAACAACATGCACGGATGAAGACGCACGAGACAACAGTCCTACACTCAAAAACATGCATGGACGAAGACGCAAGAGACAACAGTCCTACACTCAACAACATGCATGGACGAAGACGCAAGAGACAACAGTCCTACACTCAACAACATGCACGGATGAAGACGCACGAGACAACAGTCCTACACTCAACAACATGCATGGACGAAGACGCAAGAGACAACAGTCCTACACTCACAACACGCATGGATGAAGACGCACGAGACAACAGTCCTACACTCACAACATGCACGGATGAAGACGCACAAGACAACAGTCCTACACTCAACAACATGCATGGACGAAGACGCACGAGACAACAGTCCTACACTCAACAACACGCATGGATGAAGACGCACGAGACAACAGTCCTACACTCAACAACATGCACGGATGAAGACGCACGAGACAACAGTCCTACACTCAACAACATGCATGGACGAAGACGCACGAGACAACAGTCCTACACTCAACAACACGCATGGATGAAGACGCACGAGACAACAGTCCTACACTCAACAACATGCACGGATGAAGACACACGAGACAACAGTCCTACACTCACAACACGCACGGATGAAGACACACAAGACAACAGTCCTACACTCAACAACATGCATGGATGAAGACACACGAGACAACAGTCCTACACTCACAACACGCACGGATGAAGACGCACAAGACAACAGTGCTACACTCAACAACACGCATGGATGAAGACGCACGAGACAACAGTCCTACACTCAACAACACGCACGGATGAAGACGCACAAGACAACAGTCCTACACTCAACAACACGCATGGATGAAGACGCACGAGACAACAGTCCTACACTCAACAACACGCACGGATGAAGACGCACAAGACAACAGTCCTACACTCAACAACACGCACGGATGAAGACGCACAAGACAACAGTCCTACACTCAACAACACGCATGGATGAAGACGCACAAGACAACAGTCCTACACTCAACAACACGCATGGATGAAGACGCACGAGACAACAGTCCTACACTCAACAACACGCACGGATGAAGACGCACAAGACAACAGTCCTACACTCAACAACACGCATGGATGAAGACGCACAAGACAACAGTCCTACACTCACAACACGCATGGATGAAGACGCACAAGACAACAGTCCTACACTCAACAACATGCATGGATGAAGACGCACAAGACAACAGTCCTACACTCAACAACATGCATGGATGAAGACGCACAAGACAACAGTCCTACACTCAACAACACGCACGGATGAAGACGCACGAGACAACAGTCCTACACTCACAACACGCATGGATGAAGACGCACAAGACAACAGTCCTACACTCAACAACATGCACGGATGAAGACACACAAGACAACAGTCCTACACTCACAACACGCATGGATGAAGACGCACAAGACAACAGTCCTACACTCAACAACATGCACGGATGAAGACACACAAGACAACAGTCCTACACTCAACAACATGCACGGATGAAGACGCACAACAGAAGCGACTCTTAATGCTTCTCATTCACATTAAACAACTGAACAAATATGGCCCATAGGCCACATACAGCCACATGAGTTTTACTGTTATGTCCTCTCGACGTGGAGGAGCAGTGGCTCTACTCCGAGCTCCTCCTGTGTTTCTGAGCTCCTCAGCCCATCTCTAAGGGAGTTTCAAGACTCGTGACACTAAGAAATAGAAATTCTGTCCATAAAAACGTTGAACAGTGCTGCCTAGTGGTTGTGTGGTTGAGGCACAGCACAAATGCCAGGCGCCAGGTGCAGCCGGTTGCACTCGCAGAGTTCCATTCTCAACTCCGTCTATTTACTGCATGTCCTTCCTTCTCTCATCCCCCATTTTATTCTCATCCATCCTGTCCAATAAAGCTACAAGCCAGAAATCCTTAAAACTAGCAACAAGTAACAAGCCTAGCCAACCCTGGCTTCATCTTCTCCCACCTTTACCTGCTCCAGCTGTCACATGTCGAGTCAGAACCCTGGCTCCTTCTCTGACGACAGGTGCGTGAAGTGCAGTGGCAGCTTTGGAGCCCAGGGCGATGGAGAGAAGTGCAGATCCACTTATTGGAGCAGTTGAAATCTAGCTATGGGCAGGGTGGAGCATCAGGTTTACTGGACAGCGTGGTCGTTGTTAGTGTTAGCAGTGCTAGCAAGGATAAGACTAGCCCCTCAGCATCTCCCGCTCAGCCAGGACCAGACCAGCCAGTATGTCAAAATAAGTTTGCATGTACTCCTCGTTACTACGCTTTCTCTCTGTGTGCTCCAAAAAACTTGAAACATGATCTAAAAGCAAAGCAGTGAGGTTTTCTAGGAGGGTTCTAAGGTCCACTTGAATTGTGAATGGTTTATTTGTCCCACAGTGAAATGCATTTGGGTTGAAGCTTATCTAAAACATGGCAGGCCTCCCTCTGCTTCCATTGTCTGGCAGGCCGCTCTCCCACTCGCTATGCACTGCTGCCTTTGCTGGTGAGCTAAACCTTGGTTGGCAGAATCAGCCACACACGAGTCAGTTTGAAACACTCTCTCCACATCCAGCTGTGCATGAGCGACTTCAGGAGTGCCACCTGCCAACACGTGTAATTACAGGGAAATAGTGTTAGCAAAGTGACAATAGAATCCAATTAGGTTAGTGCTTATCAAAAACATCCCAGGCTTTCTCTCCTGTTCCAGCAGCGACACAGCACAAACTAATAAGTTCATTCAGGATATTCATTTTTGTAATTACACATTGTATTAATATTTATTTCCCTCAAAACTGGAAAAAGCAAGATTCTAGATAATCAATTGTCATCATCAGTCAAACTAAATTGTACTGAATTTGAATGTAAGACTTGCACCTGCCCAGGGACTGCACCTGCCCAGGGACTGCACCTGCCCAGGGACTGCACCTTCCCGGGAACTGCACCTGACTTGCACCTGCCCGGGAACTGCACCTGACAGATGGAAAGTAGCAGGAGATAAATCTGGTGCAGATCATCTTTCCTTTTGTAAGATTAAGTCTGTGACGCAGATTCAACTTAGAAATGTCTGACCAAAAACGAGTAACGAGTGACATCAGAGCTCGTGGCTGCATTAGAGGAGCTCCTCCGTGAACAGGCACTTATCTCCTTATTTCACTTTATTTCATTACTTTCACAAACACACCGCTAGCATGTAGCACTAGCCTCAGCTAACCGATACCAGACTGAAGACCTCGCACTCTCCTCACACTCTCCTCACCTCGCACTCTCCTCGCACTCTCCTCTCCTCGCACTCTCCTCGCCTCGCACTCTCCTCGCCTCACACTCTCCTCGCACTCTCCTCGCACTCTCCTCGCACTCTCCTCGCACTCTCCTCGCACTCTCCTCGCACTCTCCTCGCACTCTCCTCGCCTCGCACTCTCCTCGCCTCGCACTCTCCTCGCACTCTCCTCTCCTCGCACTCTCCTCGCCTCGCACTCTCCTCGCCTCACACTCTCCTCGCACTCTCCTCGCACTCTCCTCGCACTCTCCTCGCACTCTCCTCGCACTCTCCTCGCACTCTCCTCGCACTCTCCTCGCCTCGCACTCTCCTCGCCTCGCACTCTCCTCGCACTCTCCTCGCACTCTCCTCGCCTCGCACTCTCCTCGCACTCTCCTCGCACTCTCCTCACACTCTCCTCACACTCTCCTCACACTCTCCTCACACTCTCCTCACACTCTCCTCGCCTCGCACTCTCCTCGCACTCTCCTCACACTCGCCTCGCACTCTCCTCGCACTCTCCTCACACTCTCCTCGCCTCGCACTCTCCTCGCCTCGCACTCTCCTCGCACTCTCCTCGCCTCGCACTCGCCTCGCACTCTCCTCGCACTCTCCTCGCCTCGCACTCGCCTCGCACTCTCCTCGCACTCTCTTCGCACTCTACTCGCACTCTCCTCGCACTCTCCTCGCACTCTCCTCACACTCTCCTCGCACTCTCCTCGCACTCTCCTCGCACTCTCCTCGCACTCTCCTCGCACTCTACTCGCCTCGCACTCTCCTCGCACTCTCCTCGCACTCTCCTCGCACTCTCCTCGCCTCGCACTCTCCTCGCACTCTCCTCGCACTCTCCTCGCACTCTCCTCGCCTCGCACTCGCCTCGCACTCGCCTCGCACTCTCCTCGCACTCTCCTCGCACTCTCCTCGCACTCTCCTCGCACTCTCCTCGCACTCTCCTCGCCTCGCACTCTCCTCGCACTCTCCTCGCACTCTCCTCGCCTCGCACTCTCCTCGCACTCTCCTCGCCTCGCACTCGCCTCGCACTCTCTTCGCACTCTCCTCGCACTCTCCTCGCACTCTCCTCGCACTCTCCTCGCACTCTCCTCGCACTCTCCTCGCCTCGCACTCTCCTCGCACTCTCCTCGCCTCGCACTCTCCTCGCACTCTCCTCGCCTCGCACTCGCCTCGCACTCTCCTCGCACTCTCCTCGCCTCGCCTCGCACTCTCCTCGCACTCTCCTCGCCTCGCACTCGCCTCGCACTCGCCTCGCACTCGCCTCGCACTCTCCTCGCACTCTCCTCGCACTCTCCTCGCACTCTCCTCGCACTCTCCTCACACTCTCCTCACACTCTCCTCGCACTCTCCTCGCACTCTCCTCGCACTCTCCTCGCACTCTCCTCGCACTCGCCTCGCACTCGCCTCGCACTCTCCTCGCACTCTCCTCGCACTCTCCTCGCACTCTCCTCGCACTCTCCTCGCACTCTCCTCGCACTCTCCTCGCCTCGCACTCTCCTCGCACTCTCCTCGCCTCGCACTCGCCTCGCACTCTCCTCGCACTCTCCTCGCACTCTCCTCGCACTCTCCTCGCACTCTCCTCGCACTCTCCTCGCACTCTCCTCACACTCTCCTCGCACTCTCCTCGCACTCTCCTCGCACTCTCCTCGCACTCTCCTCGCACTCTCCTCGCACTCTCCTCGACCCGCACTCTCCTCGCACTCTCCTCGCACTCTCCTCGCCTCGCACTCTCCTCGCACTCTCCTCGCACTCTCCTCACACTCTCCTCGCCTCGCACTCGCCTCGCACTCGCCTCGCACTCGCCTCGCACTCGCCTCGCACTCGCCTCACACTCTCCTCGCACTCTCCTCGCACTCTCCTCGCACTCTCCTCGCACTCTCCTCGCACTCTCCTCACACTCTCCTCACACTGTCCTCAGACTCTCCTCGCACTCTCCTCGCCTCGCACTCTCCTCGCACTCTCCTCGCACTCTCCTCACACTCTCCTCGCCTCGCACTCGCCTCGCACTCGCCTCGCACTCGCCTCGCACTCTCCTCGCACTCTCCTCGCACTCTCCTCGCACTCTCCTCGCCTCGCACTCGCCTCGCACTCGCCTCGCACTCGCCTCGCACTCTCCTCGCACTCTCCTCGCACTCTCCTCGCACTCTCCTCGCACTCACCTCGCACTCTCCTCGCACTCTCCTCGCACTCTCCTCGCACTCTCCTCACACTCTCCTCACACTCTCCTCACACTGTCCTCAGACTCTCCTCGCACTCTCCTCGCACTCTCCTCGCACTCTCCTCGCACTCTCCTCACACTCTCCTCACACTCTCCTCACACTCTCCTCGCACTCTCCTCGCACTCTCCTCGCACTCTCCTCACACTCGCCTCGCACTCTCCTCGCACTCTCCTCACACTCTCCTCGCACTCTCCTCACACTCTCCTCACACTCTCCTCACACTCTCCTCACACTCTCCTCACACTCTCCTCGCCTCGCACTCTCCTCGCACTCTCCTCACACTCGCCTCGCACTCTCCTCGCACTCTCCTCGCACTCTCCTCGCCTCGCACTCTCCTCGCACTCTCCTCGCACTCTCCTCACACTCTCCTCGCACTCTCCTCGCCTCGCACTCTCCTCGCCTCGCACTCTCCTCGCACTCAACTCGCACTCTCATCACACTCTCCTCGCACTCTCCTCGCCTCGCACTCTCCTCGCACTCTCCTCGCCTCGCACTCGCCTCGCACTCTCCTCGCACTCTCCTCGCACTCTCCTCGCCTCGCACTCGACTCGCACTCTCCTCGCACTCTCCTCGCCTCGCACTCGCCTCGCACTCTCCTCGCACTCTCTTCGCACTCTCCTCGCACTCTCCTCGCACTCTCCTCGCACTCTCCTCGCACTCTCCTCGCACTCTCCTCGCACTCTCCTCGCACTCTCCTCGCACTCTCCTCGCACTCTCCTCGCACTCTCCTCGCCTCGCACTCTCCTCGCACTCTCCTCGCACTCTCCTCGCACTCTCCTCGCCTCGCACTCTCCTCGCACTCTCCTCGCACTCTCCTCGCCTCGCACTCTCCTCGCACTCTCCTCGCACTCGCCTCGAACTCGCCTCGCACTCTCCTCGCACTCTCCTCGCACTCTCCTCGCACTCTCCTCGCACTCTCCTCGCACTCTCCTCGCACTCTCCTCGCACTCTCCTCGCACTCTCCTCGCACTCTCCTCGCCTCGCACTCTCCTCGCCTCGCACTCTCCTCGCACTCTCCTCGCACTCTCCTCGCACTCTCCTCGCACTCTCCTCGCCTCGCACTCTCCTCGCACTCTCCTCGCCTCGCACTCGCCTCGCACTCTCCTCGCACTCGCCTCGCACTCGCCTCGCACTCTCCTCGCACTCTCTTCGCACTCTCCTCGCACTCTCCTCGCACTCTCCTCGCCTCGCACTCTCCTCGCACTCTCCTCGCACTCTCCTCGCACTCTCCTCGCCTCGCACTCTCCTCGCACTCTCCTCGCACTCGCCTCGAACTCGCCTCGCACTCTCCTCGCACTCGCCTCGCACTCTCCTCGCACTCTCCTCGCACTCTCCTCGCACTCTCCTCGCACTCTCCTCGCACTCTCCTCGCCTCTCCTTATTTCACTTTATTTCATTACTTTCACAAACACACCGCTAGCATGTAGCACTAGCCTCAGCTAACCGATACCAGACTGAAGACCTCGCACTCTCCTCACACTCTCCTCACCTCGCACTCTCCTCGCACTCTCCTCTCCTCGCACTCTCCTCGCCTCGCACTCTCCTCGCCTCACACTCTCCTCGCACTCTCCTCGCACTCTCCTCGCACTCTCCTCGCACTCTCCTCGCACTCTCCTCGCACTCTCCTCGCACTCTCCTCGCACTCTCCTCGCCTCGCACTCTCCTCGCCTCGCACTCTCCTCGCACTCTCCTCTCCTCGCACTCTCCTCGCCTCGCACTCTCCTCGCCTCACACTCTCCTCGCACTCTCCTCGCACTCTCCTCGCACTCTCCTCGCACTCTCCTCGCACTCTCCTCGCACTCTCCTCGCACTCTCCTCGCACTCTCCTCGCCTCGCACTCTCCTCGCACTCTCCTCGCACTCTCCTCGCCTCGCACTCTCCTCGCACTCTCCTCGCACTCTCCTCACACTCTCCTCACACTCTCCTCACACTCTCCTCACACTCTCCTCACACTCTCCTCGCCTCGCACTCTCCTCGCACTCTCCTCACACTCGCCTCGCACTCTCCTCGCACTCTCCTCACACTCTCCTCGCCTCGCACTCTCCTCGCCTCGCACTCTCCTCGCACTCTCCTCGCCTCGCACTCGCCTCGCACTCTCCTCGCACTCTCCTCGCCTCGCACTCGCCTCGCACTCTCCTCGCACTCTCTTCGCACTCTACTCGCACTCTCCTCGCACTCTCCTCGCACTCTCCTCACACTCTCCTCGCACTCTCCTCGCACTCTCCTCGCACTCTCCTCGCACTCTCCTCGCACTCTACTCGCCTCGCACTCTCCTCGCACTCTCCTCGCACTCTCCTCGCACTCTCCTCGCCTCGCACTCTCCTCGCACTCTCCTCGCACTCTCCTCGCACTCTCCTCGCCTCGCACTCGCCTCGCACTCGCCTCGCACTCTCCTCGCACTCTCCTCGCACTCTCCTCGCACTCTCCTCGCACTCTCCTCGCACTCTCCTCGCCTCGCACTCTCCTCGCACTCTCCTCGCACTCTCCTCGCCTCGCACTCTCCTCGCACTCTCCTCGCCTCGCACTCGCCTCGCACTCTCTTCGCACTCTCCTCGCACTCTCCTCGCACTCTCCTCGCACTCTCCTCGCACTCTCCTCGCACTCTCCTCGCCTCGCACTCTCCTCGCACTCTCCTCGCCTCGCACTCTCCTCGCACTCTCCTCGCCTCGCACTCGCCTCGCACTCTCCTCGCACTCTCCTCGCCTCGCCTCGCACTCTCCTCGCACTCTCCTCGCCTCGCACTCGCCTCGCACTCGCCTCGCACTCGCCTCGCACTCTCCTCGCACTCTCCTCGCACTCTCCTCGCACTCTCCTCGCACTCTCCTCACACTCTCCTCACACTCTCCTCGCACTCTCCTCGCACTCTCCTCGCACTCTCCTCGCACTCTCCTCGCACTCTCCTCGCCTCGCACTCGCCTCGCACTCTCCTCGCACTCTCCTCGCACTCTCCTCGCACTCTCCTCGCACTCTCCTCGCACTCTCCTCGCACTCTCCTCGCCTCGCACTCTCCTCGCACTCTCCTCGCCTCGCACTCGCCTCGCACTCTCCTCGCACTCTCCTCGCACTCTCCTCGCACTCTCCTCGCACTCTCCTCGCACTCTCCTCGCACTCTCCTCACACTCTCCTCGCACTCTCCTCGCACTCTCCTCGCACTCTCCTCGCACTCTCCTCGCACTCTCCTCGCACTCTCCTCGACCCGCACTCTCCTCGCACTCTCCTCGCACTCTCCTCGCCTCGCACTCTCCTCGCACTCTCCTCGCACTCTCCTCACACTCTCCTCGCCTCGCACTCGCCTCGCACTCGCCTCGCACTCGCCTCGCACTCTCCTCGCACTCTCCTCGCACTCTCCTCGCACTCTCCTCGCACTCTCCTCGCACTCTCCTCACACTCTCCTCACACTGTCCTCAGACTCTCCTCGCACTCTCCTCGCCTCGCACTCTCCTCGCACTCTCCTCGCACTCTCCTCACACTCTCCTCGCCTCGCACTCGCCTCGCACTCGCCTCGCACTCGCCTCGCACTCTCCTCGCACTCTCCTCGCACTCTCCTCGCACTCTCCTCGCCTCGCACTCGCCTCGCACTCGCCTCGCACTCGCCTCGCACTCTCCTCGCACTCTCCTCGCACTCTCCTCGCACTCTCCTCGCACTCACCTCGCACTCTCCTCGCACTCTCCTCGCACTCTCCTCGCACTCTCCTCACACTCTCCTCACACTCTCCTCACACTGTCCTCAGACTCTCCTCGCACTCTCCTCGCACTCTCCTCGCACTCTCCTCGCACTCTCCTCACACTCTCCTCACACTCTCCTCACACTCTCCTCGCACTCTCCTCGCACTCTCCTCGCACTCTCCTCACACTCGCCTCGCACTCTCCTCGCACTCTCCTCACACTCTCCTCGCACTCTCCTCACACTCTCCTCACACTCTCCTCACACTCTCCTCACACTCTCCTCACACTCTCCTCGCCTCGCACTCTCCTCGCACTCTCCTCACACTCGCCTCGCACTCTCCTCGCACTCTCCTCGCACTCTCCTCGCCTCGCACTCTCCTCGCACTCTCCTCGCACTCTCCTCACACTCTCCTCGCACTCTCCTCGCCTCGCACTCTCCTCGCCTCGCACTCTCCTCGCACTCAACTCGCACTCTCATCACACTCTCCTCGCACTCTCCTCGCCTCGCACTCTCCTCGCACTCTCCTCGCCTCGCACTCGCCTCGCACTCTCCTCGCACTCTCCTCGCACTCTCCTCGCCTCGCACTCGACTCGCACTCTCCTCGCACTCTCCTCGCCTCGCACTCGCCTCGCACTCTCCTCGCACTCTCTTCGCACTCTCCTCGCACTCTCCTCGCACTCTCCTCGCACTCTCCTCGCACTCTCCTCGCACTCTCCTCGCACTCTCCTCGCACTCTCCTCGCACTCTCCTCGCACTCTCCTCGCACTCTCCTCGCCTCGCACTCTCCTCGCACTCTCCTCGCACTCTCCTCGCACTCTCCTCGCCTCGCACTCTCCTCGCACTCTCCTCGCACTCTCCTCGCCTCGCACTCTCCTCGCACTCTCCTCGCACTCGCCTCGAACTCGCCTCGCACTCTCCTCGCACTCTCCTCGCACTCTCCTCGCACTCTCCTCGCACTCTCCTCGCACTCTCCTCGCACTCTCCTCGCACTCTCCTCGCACTCTCCTCGCACTCTCCTCGCCTCGCACTCTCCTCGCCTCGCACTCTCCTCGCACTCTCCTCGCACTCTCCTCGCACTCTCCTCGCACTCTCCTCGCCTCGCACTCTCCTCGCACTCTCCTCGCCTCGCACTCGCCTCGCACTCTCCTCGCACTCGCCTCGCACTCGCCTCGCACTCTCCTCGCACTCTCTTCGCACTCTCCTCGCACTCTCCTCGCACTCTCCTCGCCTCGCACTCTCCTCGCACTCTCCTCGCACTCTCCTCGCACTCTCCTCGCCTCGCACTCTCCTCGCACTCTCCTCGCACTCTCCTCGCACTCTCCTCGCACTCGCCTCGCACTCTCCTCGCACTCTCCTCGCACTCTCCTCGCACTCTCCTCGCACTCTCCTCGCACTCTCCTCGCACTCTCCTCGCACTCTCCTCGCACTCTCCTCGCACTCTCCTCGCACTCTCCTCGCACTCTCCTCTCACTCTCCTCGCCTCGCACTCTCCTCGCACTCTCCTCGCACTCTCCTCGCACTCTCCTCGCACTCTCCTCGCACTCTCCTCGCACTCTCCTCGCACTCTCCTCGCACTCTCCTCGCTCTCTCCTCACACTCTCTCCTCACACTCTCTCCTCGCACTCTCCTCGCACTCTCCTCGCACTCTCCTCACACTCTCCTCGCACTCTCCTCGCACTCTCCTCGCACTCTCCTCGCACTCTCCTCGCACTCTCCTCGCACTCTCCTCGCACTCTCCTCGCACTCTCCTCGCACTCTCCTCGCACTCTCCTCGCACTCTCCTCGCACTCTCCTCGCACTCTCCTCGCACTCTCCTCGCACTCTCCTCGCACTCTCCTCGCACTCTCCTCTCACTCTCCTCGCCTCGCACTCTCCTCGCACTCTCCTCGCACTCTCCTCGCACTCTCCTCGCACTCTCCTCGCACTCTCCTCGCACTCTCCTCGCACTCTCCTCGCACTCTCCTCGCACTCTCCTCGCACTCTCCTCGCACTCTCCTCGCACTCTCCTCGCACTCTCCTCGCACTCTCCTCGCACTCTCCTCGCACTCTCCTCGCACTCTCCTCGCCTCGCACTCTCCTCGCACTCTCCTCGCACTCTCCTCGCACTCTCCTCGCACTCTCCTCACACTCTCCTCGCACTCTCCTCGCACTCTCCTCGCCTCGCACTCTCCTCGCACTCTCCTCGCACTCTCCTCGCACTCTCCTCGCACTCCCCTCGCACTCTCCTCGCACTCTCCTCGCACTCTCCTCGCACTCTCCTCACACTCTCCTCACACTCTCCTCGCACTCTCCTCGCACTCTCCTCGCACTCTCCTCGCCTCGCACTCTCCTCGCACTCTCCTCGCACTCTCCTCGCACTCTCCTCGCACTCTCCTCGCACTCTCCTCGCACTCTCCTCGCACTCTCCTCCTACTCTCCTCGCACTCTCCTCACACTCTCCTCGCACTCTCCTCGCACTCTCCTCGCACTCTCCTCGCACTCTCCTCGCACTCTCCTCGCACTCTCCTCGCACTCTCCTCGCACTCTCCTCGCACTCTCCTCGCACTCTCCTCACACTCTCCTCGCACTCTCCTCGCACTCTCCTCGCACTCTCCTCTCACTCTCCTCGCCTCGCACTCTCCTCGCACTCTCCTCGCACTCTCCTCGCACTCTCCTCGCACTCTCCTCGCACTCTCCTCGCACTCTCCTCGCACTCTCCTCGCACTCTCCTCGCACTCTCCTCTCACTCTCCTCGCCTCGCACTCTCCTCGCACTCTCCTCGCACTCTCCTCGCACTCTCCTCGCACTCTCCTCGCACTCTCCTCGCACTCTCCTCGCACTCTCCTCGCACTCTCCTCGCACTCTCCTCGCACTCTCCTCGCACTCTCCTCGCACTCTCCTCACACTCTCCTCGCACTCTCCTCACACTCTCCTCACACTCTCCTCGCACTCTCCTCACACTCTCCTCACACTCTCCTCGCACTCTCCTCGCACTCTCCTCACACTCTCCTCGCACTCTCCTCACACTCTCCTCACACTCTCCTCACACTCTCCTCGCACTCTCCTCGCACTCTCCTCGCACTCTCCTCGCACTCTCCTCGCCTCGCACTCTCCTCGCCTCGCACTCTCCTCGCACTCTCCTCGCCTCGCACTCTCCTCGCACTCTCCTCGCACTCTCCTCGCACTCTCCTCGCACTCTCCTCGCACTCTCCTCGCACTCTCCTCGCACTCTCCTCGCACTCTCCTCGCCTCTCACTCTCCTCGCCTCGCACTCTCCTCGCACTCTCCTCGCACTCTCCTCGCACTCTCCTCGCACTCTCCTCGCACTCTCCTCGCACTCTCCTCGCACTCTCCTCGCACTCTCCTCGCACTCTCCTCGCACTCTCCTCGCACTCTCCTCGCACTCTCCTCGCACTCTCCTCGCACTCTCCTCGCACTCTCCTCGCACTCTCCTCGCCTCGCACTCTCCTCGCACTCTCCTCGCACTCTCCTCGCACTCTCCTCGCACTCTCCTCGCACTCTCCTCGCACTCTCCTCGCACTCTCCTCGCACTCTCCTCGCACTCTCCTCGCACTCTCCTCGCACTCTCCTCGCACTCTCCTCACACTCTCCTCACACTCTCTCCTCACACTCTCCTCGCACTCTCCTCGCACTCTCCTCGCACTCTCCTCGCACTCTCCTCGCACTCTCCTCGCACTCTCCTCGCACTCTCCTCGCACTCGCCTCGCACTCTCCTCGCACTCTCCTCGCACTCTCCTCGCACTCTCCTCGCACTCTCCTCGCACTCTCCTCGCACTCTCCTCGCACTCTCCTCGCACTCTCCTCGCACTCTCCTCGCACTCTCCTCGCACTCTCCTCGCACTCTCCTCTCACTCTCCTCGCCTCGCACTCTCCTCGCACTCTCCTCGCACTCTCCTCCTCCTCGCACTCTCCTCGCACTCTCCTCGCACTCTCCTCGCACTCTCCTCGCACTCTCCTCGCACTCTCCTCGCACTCTCCTCGCACTCTCCTCGCACTCTCCTCGCACTCTCCTCGCACTCTCCTCGCACTCTCCTCGCACTCTCCTCGCACTCTCCTCGCACTCTCCTCGCACTCTCCTCGCACTCTCCTCGCACTCTCCTCGCACTCTCCTCGCACTCTCCTCGCACTCTCCTCGCACTCTCCTCACACTCTCCTCGCACTCTCCTCGCACTCTCCTCGCACTCTCCTCGCACTCTCCTCGCACTCTCCTCGCACTCTCCTCGCACTCTCCTCGCACTCTCCTCGCACTCTCCTCGCACTCTCCTCGCACTCTCCTCGCACTCTCCTCGCACTCTCCTCGCACTCTCCTCGCACTCTCCTCGCACTCTCCTCGCACTCTCCTCGCACTCTCCTCGCACTCTCCTCGCACTCTCCTCGCACTCTCCTCGCACTCTCCTCGCACTCTCCTCGCACTCTCCTCGCACTCTCCTCGCACTCTCCTCGCACTCTCCTCGCACTCTCCTCGCACTCTCCTCGCACTCTCCTCGCACTCTCCTCGCACTCTCCTCGCACTCTCCTCGCACTCTCCTCGCACTCTCCTCGCACTCTCCTCGCCTCTCACTCTCCTCGCCTCGCACTCTCCTCGCACTCACCTCGCCTCGCACTCTCCTCGCACTCTCCTCGCACTCTCCTCGCACTCTCCTCGCACTCTCCTCGCACTCTCCTCGCACTCTCCTCGCACTCGCTCCTCGCACTCTCCTCGCACTCTCCTCGCACTCTCCTCGCACTCTCCTCGCACTCTCCTCGCACTCTCCTCGCACTCTCCTCGCCTCTCACTCTCCTCGCCTCGCACTCTCCTCGCACTCTCCTCGCCTCGCACTCTCCTCGCACTCTCCTCACACTCTCCTCGCACTCTCCTCGCACTCTCCTCGCACTCTCCTCGCACTCTCCTCGCACTCTCCTCGCACTCTCCTCGCACTCTCCTCGCACTCTCCTCGCACTCTCCTCGCACTCTCCTCGCACTCTCCTCGCACTCTCCTCGCACTCTCCTCGCACTCTCCTCGCACTCTCCTCGCACTCTCTCCTCGCACTCTCCTCGCACTCTCTCCTCACACTCTCCTCGCACTCTCCTCACACTCTCCTCACACTCTCCTCGCACTCTCCTCACACTCTCCTCACACTCTCCTCGCACTCTCCTCGCACTCTCCTCACACTCTCCTCGCACTCTCCTCACACTCTCCTCACACTCTCCTCACACTCTCCTCGCACTCTCCTCGCACTCTCCTCGCACTCTCCTCGCACTCTCCTCGCCTCGCACTCTCCTCGCCTCGCACTCTCCTCGCACTCTCCTCGCCTCGCACTCTCCTCGCACTCTCCTCGCACTCTCCTCGCACTCTCCTCGCACTCTTCCTCGCACTCTCCTCGCACTCTCCTCGCACTCTCCTCGCACTCTCCTCGCCTCTCACTCTCCTCGCCTCTCACTCTCCTCGCACTCTCCTCGCACTCTCCTCGCACTCTCCTCGCACTCTCCTCGCACTCTCCTCGCACTCTCCTCGCACTCTCCTCGCACTCTCCTCGCACTCTCCTCGCACTCTCCTCGCACTCTCCTCGCACTCTCCTCGCACTCTCCTCGCACTCTCCTCGCACTCTCCTCGCACTCTCCTCGCACTCTCCTCGCTCTCGCACTCTCCTCGCACTCTCCTCGCACTCTCCTCGCACTCTCCTCGCACTCTCCTCGCACTCTCCTCGCACTCTCACTCGCACTCTCCTCGCTACTCTCCTCGCACTCTCGCTCTCGCACTCTCCTCGCACTCTCCTCGCACTCTCCTCGCACTCTCCTCGCACTCTCCTCGCACTCTCCTCGCACTCTCCTCGCACTCTCCTCGCACTCTCCTCGCACTCTCCTCACACTCTCCTCGCACTCTCCTCACACTCTCCTCGCACTCTCCTCGCACTCTCCTCACACTCTCCTCGCACTCTCCTCACACTCTCCTCGCACTCTCCTCGACACTCTCCTCGACACTCTCTCCTCGACACTCTCCTCGCACTCTCCTCGCACTCTCCTGCACACTCTCCTCGCACTCTCTCCTCGACACTCTCCTCGCACTCTCCTCGCACTCTCCTCGCACTCTCCTCGCACTCTCCTCGCACTCTCCTCGCACTCTCCTCGCACTCTCCTCGCACTCTCCTCGCACTCTCCTCGCACTCTCCTCGCACTCTCCTCGCACTCTCCTCGCACTCTCCTCGCACTCTCCTCGCACTCTCCTCGCACTCCTCCTCGCACTCTCCTCGCACTCTCCTCGCACTCTCCTCGCACTCTCCTCGCACTCTCCTCAGCACTCTCCTCACACTCTCTCCTCGCACTCTCCTCGCACTCTCCTCGCACTCTCCTCGCACTCTCCTCGCACTCTCCTCGCACTCTCCTCGCACTCTCCTCGCACTCTCCTCGCACTCTCCCTCGCACTCTCCTCGCACTCTCCTCGCACTCTCCTCGCACTCTCCTCGCACTCTCCTCGCACTCTCCTCGCACTCTCCTCGCACTCTCCTCGCACTCTCCTCGCACTCTCCTCGCACTCTCCTCGCACTCTCCTCGCACTCTCTCCTCGCACTCTCCTCGCACTCTCTCCTCGCACTCTCCTCGCACTCTCCTCGCACTCTCCTCGCACTCTCCTCGCACTCTCCTCGCACTCTCCTCGCACTCTCCTCGCACTCTCCTCGCACTCTCCTCGCACTCTCCTCGCACTCTCCTCGCACTCTCCTCGCACTCTCCTCGCACTCTCCTCGCACTCTCCTCGCACTCTCCTCGCACTCTCCTCGCACTCTCCTCGCACTCTCCTCGCACTCTCCTCGCACTCTCCTCGCACTCTCCTCGCACTCTCCTCGCACTCTCCTCGCACTCTCCTCGCACTCTCCTCGCACTCTCCTCAGCACTCTCCCTCGCACTCTCCTCGCACTCTCCTCGCACTCTCCTCGCACTCTCCTCGCACTCTCCTCGCACTCTCCTCGCACTCTCCTCGCACTCTCCTCGCACTCTCCTCGCACTCTCCTCGCACTCTTCCCTCGCACTCTCCTCGCACTCTCGCTCTGCACTCTCCTCGCACGTCTCCCTCGCACTCTCCTCGACACTCTCCTCAGCACTCTCCTCACACTCTCCTCGCACTCTCCTCGCACTCTCCTCGCACTCTCGCACTCTCCTCGCACTCTCCTCACACTCTCCTCGCACTCTCCTCGCACTCTCCTCGCACTCTCCTCACACTCTCCTCGCACTCTCCTCGCACTCTCCTCGCACTCTCCTCGCACTCATGATCAGAATTTGAGGAATTGGTTTTGGCTGTTCAGCATTTCTAACAATAGCGATGGCAAAGTGATCGCTCAGATCATTCACAAGCACCAAAGCTTTTGTACATCAAGAATAGATCAAGAAGAGTTGACCTGGCAGAACATTTGATGTTTGGCCGAGTATTTGAACTATATGTAACAAGATGGCAACGAGTGTGTTTGGTTGTTGAAAGCTATTAATAAATCAGGACAATCTGTGAGTAAATAGGATTGATGCTATAATCAGATTAAACTCTTCATCACTCTGTCAACTTACTCATTCTGTCAACTTTGTTTCTGGTATATACAACAAAATGGGATTCTGCACAGCATCGGATACATCAAAACAAAGACATTCTAGCTTTAGTAGAAAACGTTATGAATTGTTTTCTTTTCCTTTTAAGCTTTTTAATCCAATTTTTTTTTTAAAGCAGGTTACTCAAAATACAAAGGTGCATCATCTGAACTGTCCATTCGCTCTACAAAACATTTACAAAACCCAGATTTACGTATCCTACATATGGAAGGAATGAAGGAAGAATAGTTCACCAAATTCCCCATGCTATCTGAATACTGTATGACACCTATATCTCCAAACATAATGCATATTTAAGAATGCAAGCTCGCCGCCGCAGCACCGTCCGTGGGCGCTCATCCATCTGTGTGTCTGCGTGGCACGTCGCTTCAAGCTTCTCTTCCTCAACTCCATTTGTCATGCTTATGATTCATTTCAGCTCCGAGTGCACCAAAATCCAGTCGCTGTTCGCATAACAAGTGCAGCAGTGGAGTGGCAGACAGGAGCAGGTGGCAGAGGCAGAGACAAGCAAAAACACCAGGATGTACAAGGAAGACACCAGAGGTTATGTGGAAATATGCTCGAGACTAGCAGAGGAAGTGTCATTACTAATTTATGCTCCAGGGCGGGCCCGGGATGTACTGTAAACACAATATGTGTAATAATCAATGCAACTCGGTTTTCTAGTATAACAAGGTCGCAGTAAAGGCCTTTGGGATAAAACTAGGACTGAGGTCCTTTGTACTGGAGCTAAACCAGCACTTATCACAGACACTACAGATGAAAGTAAAACAATCTTCATTTAGAGATATCAATTGTAAAGTCCAGAAGTTTATGTACTTAAATGTAAGAACAAAACAAAAGTTTTACAATCATACAGTATTTATCCATTTTTTGTAGGAAATCACCACTAATTAGCATTATTAGTAATGGCTGCAATTGAACATAAACTATTGAGTTAATAAATGTGTCAAAATCAACTACACCCATGTGTGATTAAAGGTAATTAGTTTGATTTCTGATACAATTCCAAATGTGGGCGTTGGAAGCTCGTTAACCAAAATAGCTATTTATAACTTAAAACGTACGTTTCTCTAGCATGAGATGTCTTTTCCGGCGCATATACATTCAGTGCAAAATGATGAGCTGAACGTAATGAGATATAATGTATATTTCTATAATTTACAAAGCCTCTAAAGCGCCCCCTTGACTTTTTGAATGAAGTCAAAAAATATACTTTGACATAGGAAAATCTAATTTGCCACGGACATTCTTCTTACCATTCTACACAAAAAAGCCAACGATGGCAAACCTCTAACTGGAAGCATGTTACCGAGGCAACCTGACAAACATAGACTTAGGCATTTTGAATGGGATGAAAACATTTACTTTGAAATAAACAGTTGAGATTTTGTAAACTTATTCTCCACGTCACACTGAACATAAAAGCCAATGGGGAAATAAATCTTATCTCGAACCGTAAGGTCGTGAAAATGTTTGTGAGGGAGGGGTGATGTAGGCGGGAGATTAGAGGTTATTATTATGAGCGCCACAAGCTGGCGAGAGTCTTATTAGTTCCGTAGGGCCGTTTGAAGCACGGCAGCGAAAGTGCGTACGAAATCGAGCGCGAAGCGCTCGCCCACTTCCAAACACTCACTAACGCACTGCTCCACTCACGCACGCCCCCTGCAGACTAATTAGTAGTAGGAACATGGAATATTACTGTTGTAAACGGAAGAAGCTTGTGCAAAAGTGCGCACTAAACAAGCGCTTCACATGTGGTCATCATCCCCATATAAAGCACTCATTTGCCCTAAGTAGCTCACGAATACGTTCCCCATCTCTTGCATGTTCCGTGCATATAAGCATGTAATGCAAAAATTCAACATTATAACTGTATAGAGGGCCAAAAACACAAAGTGGGCGGAGCCCACGCAAAATTAAGGAAAGTACCCGTCAGTGACCAGGGACCCACACCATGAGGTGAAAATGCATAGTTTATGATATTTGACAAATGGGAAACATTGTTTTCGCATCGGAATATTATGCTACGTACAGACCACGGCGTCAAATTTGCACCCGACGCAGAAGTTGGACGTCTGTACATTTGAAGACAGACGCCCCGGACGCGTGTCCGTAAAATACACTCACGAGCAGACGTGTGTCCGAGTCGTCCTGCACATGCTCAGTTGAGGAGAGTCGTCCTGCACATGCTCAGTGGAGTCGAGTCGTCCTGCACATGCTCAGTGGAGGTGAGTCGTCCTGCGCACATGCTCAGTGGAGTCGAGTCGTCCTGCACACGCTCAGTGGAGGAGAGTCGTCCTGCACACGCTCAGTGGAGGAGAGTCGTCCTGCACATGCTCAGTGGAGGAGAGTCGTCCTGCACATGCTCAGTGGAGGTGAGTCGTCCTGCGCACATGCTCAGTGGAGTCGAGTCGTCCTGCACACGCTCAGTGGAGGAGAGTCGTCCTGCACATGCTCAGTGGAGGAGAGTCGTCCTGCACATGCTCAGTGGAGGAGAGTCGTCCTGCACATGCTCAGTGGAGGAGAGTCGTCCTGCGCACATGCTCAGTGGAGTCGAGTCGTCCTGCACATGCTCAGTGGAGTCGAGTCGTCCTGCACATGCTCAGTGGAGGAGAGTCGCCCTGCGCACATGCTCAGTGGAGGAGAGTCGCCCTGCGCACATGCTCAGTGGAGGAGAGTCGTCCTGCACATGCTCAGTGGAGGAGAGTCGTCCTGCACATGCTCAGTGGAGGAGAGTCGTCCTGCGCACATGCTCAGTGGAGTCGAGTCGTCCTGCACATGCTCAGTGGAGTCGAGTCGCCCTGCGCACATGCTCAGTGGAGGAGAGTCGTCCTGCACATGCTCAGTGGAGGAGAGTCGTCCTGCACATGCTCAGTGGAGGAGAGTCGTCCTGCGCACATGCTCAGTGGAGTCGAGTCGTCCTGCACATGCTCAGTGGAGTCGAGTCGTCCTGCACATGCTCAGTGGAGTCGAGTCGCCCTGCGCACATGCTCAGTGGAGGAGAGTCGTCCTGCACATGCTCAGTGGAGGAGAGTCGCCCTGCGCACATGCTCAGTGGAGGAGAGTCGCCCTGCGCACATGCTCAGTGGAGGAGAGGCGTCCTGCACATGCTCAGTGGAGGAGAGTCGCCCTGCGCACATGCTCAGTGGAGGAGAGTCGCCCTGCGCACATGCTCAGTGGAGGAGAGTCGCCCTGCGCACATGCTCAGTGGAGGAGAGTCGTCCTGCACATGCTCAGTGGAGGAGAGTCGTCCTGCACATGCTCAGTGGAGTCGAGTCGCCCTGCGCACATGCTCAGTGGAGGAGAGTCGTCCTGCACATGCTCAGTGGAGGAGAGTCGTCCTGCACATGCTCAGTGGAGGAGAGTCGTCCTGCGCACATGCTCAGTGGAGTCGAGTCGTCCTGCACATGCTCAGTGGAGTCGAGTCGCCCTGCGCACATGCTCAGTGGAGGAGAGTCGTCCTGCACATGCTCAGTGGAGGAGAGTCGTCCTGCACATGCTCAGTGGAGGAGAGTCGTCCTGCACATGCTCAGTGGAGGAGAGTCGTCCTGCACATGCTCAGTGGAGGAGAGTCGTCCTGCACATGCTCAGTGGAGGAGAGTCGCCCTGCGCACATGCTCAGTGGAGGAGAGTCGCCCTGCGCACATGCTCAGTGGAGGAGAGTCGCCCTGCGCACATGCTCAGTGGAGGAGAGTCGTCCTGCACATGCTCAGTGGAGGAGAGTCGTCCTGCACATGCTCAGTGGAGTCGAGTCGCCCTGCGCACATGCTCAGTGGAGGAGAGTCGTCCTGCACATGCTCAGTGGAGGAGAGTCGTCCTGCACATGCTCAGTGGAGGAGAGTCGTCCTGCGCACATGCTCAGTGGAGTCGAGTCGTCCTGCACATGCTCAGTGGAGTCGAGTCGCCCTGCGCACATGCTCAGTGGAGGAGAGTCGTCCTGCACATGCTCAGTGGAGGAGAGTCGTCCTGCACATGCTCAGTGGAGGAGAGTCGTCCTGCACATGCTCAGTGGAGGAGAGTTGTCCTGCACATGCTCAGTGGAGGAGAGTCGTCCTGCACATGCTCAGTGGAGGAGAGTCGTCCTGCACATGCTCAGTGGAGGAGAGTCGTCCTGCACATGCTCAGTGGAGGAGAGTCGTCCTGCACATGCTCAGTGGAGGAGAGTCGTCCTGCGCACATGCTCAGTGGAGTCGAGTCGTCCTGCACATGCTCAGTGGAGTCGAGTCGCCCTGCGCACATGCTCAGTGGAGGAGAGTCGTCCTGCACATGCTCAGTGGAGGAGAGTCGTCCTGCACATGCTCAGTGGAGGAGAGTCGTCCTGCACATGCTCAGTGGAGGAGAGTCGTCCTGCACATGCTCAGTGGAGGAGAGTCGTCCTGCACATGCTCAGTGGAGGAGAGTCGTCCTGCACATGCTCAGTGGAGGAGAGTCGTCCTGCACATGCTCAGTGGAGGAGAGTCGTCCTGCGCACATGCTCAGTGGAGTCGAGTCGTCCTGCACATGCTCAGTGGAGTCGAGTCGCCCTGCGCACATGCTCAGTGGAGGAGAGTCGTCCTGCACATGCTCAGTGGAGTCGAGTCGCCCTGCGCACATGCTCAGTGGAGGAGAGTCGTCCTGCACATGCTCAGTGGAGTCGAGTCGCCCTGCGCACATGCTCAGTGGAGTCGAGTCGCCCTGCGCACATGCTCAGTGGAGGAGAGTCGTCCTGCACATGCTCAGTGGAGGAGAGTCGTCCTGCACATGCTCAGTGGAGGAGAGTCGTCCTGCACATGCTCAGTGGAGGAGAGTCGTCCTGCACATGCTCAGTGGAGGAGAGTCGTCCTGCACATGCTCAGTGGAGGAGAGTCGTCCTGCACATGCTCAGTGGAGGAGAGTCGTCCTGCACATGCTCAGTGGAGGAGATGTGCTTCTCGTGGTGTTATGGAGTTTAATGGCGGACTTGGTTGAGAGAGTGGCTTTGGTTTATTAACTTTACAAAGTCCATAAACGGAGGCGATGTCACAAAAATTTGCACACCTCGAAAAATCGTGCCTCTCTACATTCTGGCTCCTTTTTCTAAAATAAAAAAAATGCCCCCAAATGTTCACAAAATGCTTTGAGAGATATGGCCACAGACAATATGAAATTTGCGCAGGGGTCGATGGTGACACGAGAAGTGAAAAATATAATTACCGCAACGCTGTCCGCCCAAACAAATGTCGGCCATATTGGATCAAAATTTGCTAAGCAAATGTCGTACTTTTACCAACTCCTCCCAGGACGTTGGCCAGAGAAAGCTGAAATTTGGTGAAAATGGTGTTGAGGAGTGAGACATCCAAAGTTATCCAAATTACTTTGAAACACGGTCTCCGTGCAAACTGTAGCTACAATTTAGGAAATTTCCAACATTTTACATTTGCTGCCGTTTGCGCAGATAAAGTCCAAATTGCGTCAAATTTGAATCAGTTGTTAAACCCTTTGCCCTAAACCTATTTGAAGTAATTTAATTAATTTGGCATGACAGCGCCCCCTACAGAGTGATATAATGTTTTATATAGAGAGTAAAATGTTTGTTTTTTTGAAATTTTACGACATTTGGCACAAAATTCCATTTTGGCGTCCCGATCAAAAAAGTCAATGAGACCCATGTCACATTTGCAACAGCGTAACGAATGGGGAAATCGCCAGATCTCTGAAATATGAACATGTTTACACGTTATACTTTTACAAACTCCACCAAGGGCGTTAGCCCAATTAACCTGAAATTTGGGGGTGGACCATCAAAAGTAATCAACATTTTTATTCTAAGAGCCACGGACTTTGTGCCGCAGAGCCGCAAACTTTCCCCTTCATATGTAAAGCAAAGGGAAGAAGATTCTTCAGGTCGGAAGCTCCTTTTTAACTAATACAACCGAAGAAGATTACGTCATCTGGCGGCACCCAGACGTGACTGTATGTTTACTGTATGTTTTTATAAACAGGGTAAACTCTCTACGGCCTGTGCGCTGGTTGTCACGGTGACGAGCCTATTAGAAGCAGGAGCAGTGGAACTGGTTTAAACTCTGACAGTGTGCTAGGACTCAGCTCATCAGAACTTTGTCAGGAAGTCTTGAGGAGTGAGACAAGAGGGAGCATGACGACACATCGAAGACTGAACGCTGCAGGCTGCAGTTCAGCACCTGCTCGGACTCAACGCGGATGAAGCCTGTTCTGTGGGAAAGTAAATGTACAAGCTGCCACGCCCGTCACATTCTGCTGCTGATGCCACCGTCAGGCCAGACTAACGTCCACAGCATCACGAGCATCACTTTCAAACAGAATGATATGTTTAGAAGGCAGGAAAGGACAAACAGTACAAAGTGTGTTTACTTCAGCCACATCGGAATCAATAATACTATGTATATATAATACAAACATATGTTAAACATGATGACATCTGTCTCAAGAACGAGGAAACAGAGTAATTACTGTTCCAAACTGAGGCAGAGTTTATAGCAAATAGCCGTTTATTCCTCTACAAACATTTCTCGTGTGCAGATGGAATTATGACATACAGCAACTCATGTTCTGATCGCCGCCACTATGACTGAGAGGAATCTCTTACTGCCAGGGTTAGGGTTAGCACTAGGTCTCTAGGGTTAGGGTTAGCACTAGGTCTCTAGGGTTAGGGTTAGCACTAGGTCTCTAGGGTTAGGGCTAGCACTAGGTCTCTAGAGTTAGGGTTAGCATTAGGTCTCTAGAGTTAGGGTTAGCATTAGGTCTCTAGAATTGGGGTTAGCACTAGGTCTCTAGAGTTAGGGCTAGCACTAGGTCTCTAGGGTTAGGGTTAGCACTAGGTTTCTAGAGTTAGGGTTAGCACTAGGTCTCTAGAGTTAGGGTTAGCACTAGGTCTCTAGGATTAGGGCTAGCACTAGGTCTCTAGGGTTAGGGTTAGCACTAGGTCTCTAGGGTTAGGGCTAGCATTAGGTCTCTAGAGTTAGGGTTAGCACTAGGTCTCTAGGGTTAGGGCTAGCACTAGGTCTCTAGGGTTAGGGCTAGCACTAGGTCTCTAGAGTTAGGGTTAGCACTAGGTCTCTAGGGTTAGGGTTAGCACTAGGTCTCTAGGGTTAGGGCTAGCACTAGGTCTCTAGGGTTAGGGCTAGCACTAGGTCTCTAGGGTTAGGGCTAGCACTAGGTCTCTAGGGTTAGGGCTAGCACTAGGTCTCTAGGGTTAGGGCTAGCACTAGGTCTCTAGGGTGAGGGTTAGCACTGGGTCTCTAGAGTTAGGGTTAGCACTAGGTCTCTAGAGTTAGGGTTAGCACTAGGTCTCTAGAGTTAGGGTTAGCACTAGGTCTCTAGAGTTAGGGCTAGCACTAGGTCTCTAGGATTAGGGCTAGCACTAGGTCTCTAGGGTGAGGGTTAGCACTGGGTCTCTAGAGTTAGGGTTATCACTAGGTCTCTAGAGTTAGGGTTAGCACTAGGTCTCTAGAGTTAGGGCTAGCACTAGGTCTCTAGGGTTAGGGCTAGCACTAGGTCTCTAGGGTTAGGGCTAGCACTGGGTCTCTAGAGTTAGGGTTAGCACTAGGTCTCTAGAGTTAGGGTTAGCACTAGGTCTCTAGAGTTAGGGCTAGCACTAGGTCTCTAGAGTTAGGGCTAGCACTAGGTCTCTAGGGTTAGGGTTAGCACTAGGTCTCTAGAGTTAGGGCTAGCACTAGGTCTCAAGGGTAAAGCGCAGGCTGCTTGTGTCTGCAGCTCTCTCTCTCTCTCTCTCTCTCTCTCTCTCTGATTCACTGAACCACATATTCACATTTGTTCAACTAGAATTCTCCTGGTACAAGACATTTAGCTTTGACTGTCAATAAACAATGTTTTCATTTTCAGAGGATTTGTGTGTTTGTAGCGGCTGAGTGCCCCAGCGGTGTTCACGTCACATGACTGCTCTTCACTCACATTTCAATCCTCTTGCATTAAACATGAGTCAAATTGGAGAAATCCCTCACTCCAAAAATGCAGCGAAGGCCTCCAATTAACTCCAGTCCAATCTGGTCTCAGATCTGAGCCGTCATGCATCATTATAAACATCATATATTATACATCCCAAACGCTCACTTCTTCCTGAACTCCCTCTCTAGGTCCATTTGTCAAAAGCCCTTTTAATTGGTGCACTCTATCTTGTCTGAGCGGATGGTAAAAACTAATCTATCACAAGCTGCACTGCCACTAAAAGTGCCAACTAAATAAAGAGCACTCTGACAAAATCTTAATGGAAGCCATCAAGAGCAGCCCTCAATGGAGATGTTCCTGGAAAAGCATCTGCTTGAGATTAAAGCTGGTTCTACCTTCAGAGGAGTCACTTAAAGGCCCTGTATTCATCCTAAGTCTTCATGATGGATCAAAAGCCAAGACAGACAAAGAGTTTGTGCAAATACAATTCAGAAGTTACAAAAGTCAGACTTAAAGATTTGCTGTTACTTTCGATGCCTTTCTCCACACAGCTTAAGTATTAGACATACTCTCTTCTGATTGGATGTCACAGGGTGGTGATTTCAGAGCACTATAACATCTACACAGTAATAATACTTATATGACTTGCTTTGATAACCACAAAGAACATGTTCTATGGGTTATGTCTATCTCTTCCAGAAGGACCTCATATGAATGCCACTTTTAAAACATTCTTATTCCAAAATGATGATATCTTGTTCTTTCCTCCTGTATAAAACAAATGAACGTATTGTTTAGCTGCAACTGCAAAACCATGTGAAATCATTCAATCCACCGTTCAATCTTTGAAGCGGATTGGTGCAGTCCGAATTTATCTCACTGCTCTAAGTGAAGCATTGCGGGCCATTTAAATGATCCAAAGTGGAGCCTTTGGGACAGTAGCTTCAGGTAGAGTTCAGCTCAGGAGGAGCTCCACACCATTGGATAAGAAAGAACGCCGACTCAGGCCAAACAACTGACAATATACATAAGCAGACGACACAGCGAATACAAACAGACGATTTACAGTAAACTGCAAGAACTGGTAGAACGCTGATACATAGTGCGTCTTTTAGTAACGAGCCCAACATTCGAAAACTGTCTACAGAGAGGACATCTTTGAGCGTAAAACTGACAGTGTTACATTGAAACCATGTAAAACTGTATCATTGAGACATCAAATGACATTTCTGTCTCTACGTCTCCACCAGAAGTCGATGCCTCTGTTCTACAAAGTCATCTGTCAGCGTTAAACCCCATCAGTTGTCACTGCGACCCGAGACAGCATCCTCTGCCTCCCGGGGACCCACTCCAGCCAGGAATATTCATGCCCAGCCACACTTTCTCTCCGACAAATCCCTCAATCAGCCAATCAAAGGCGAACACTGCAGAGCCGACGCTCTGGCTCTTTGCAGCAAAGTCCCAAACATGAATGAAATATAGCACCGCCGCTCCCGGCAGGAGAATCTATTCAAATGGGCCGCGGAACAGAACAGAACTCCTGACTACATGCTGTTTTATGGGCTGCCATTTGTCACATTGACAGGAGAAGTCGAGATTTCATATTAGCTTTAAAAATACAACATCCTCGCCCACGTGTACAGCACCCTATGGCAGGCTTCTTGTCAGCAGCAATAAAGCAATATTTGAAATAGCCCACTCAAAACAAGGAGCTTCGGCTGCCTGTTACCATCTGACATCCTGAGTTTGGGAGAAGAGACTTTGGAGGACGTATGTCTTATTTTGTTTGATCAATATTTGTCTTGAGCCATGAAATGGCAAAGAGAAATTGTTCTTTGTCGGTTTCTTATTCTTATAATTTCTTTGTCGTTTTGTAATCACGTTTTTGACCCCCTGAACGTTGACAAGAAGTCCCACAGAAGAGTATGGACACGATCGGCTCGGCAAAAAGTTCAATCATTTGATGATCTCAAGATGACTCTACAGCGCCACCTAGAGCAAATTAGAAGCTTCAAATTTGGGGTAGGCACATGAAACTTGGAGCAGTGATAGAGCTCCCTGTGACGACTAAAACACACGTTAAGAGTGGAACTTCAGGAAGATCTGGTTCTCCTCCTGAAGAACTGGTTCTCCTCCTGAAGAACTGGTTCTCCTCCTGAAGAACTGGTTCTCCTCCTGAAGAACCGGTTCTCCTCCTGAAGAACCGGTTCTCCTCCTGAAGAACCGGTTCTCCTCCTGAAGAACCGGTTCTCCTCCTGAAGAACTGGTTCTCCTCCTGAAGAACTGGTTCTCCTCCTGACTGTCTCTCTCTCGTCTGTGAGAGTCAGATCTCTCCTTCATGTGGAACTCCTCCAGGTTTATACTTTTTCCCAAAGAGGTTTTGTAGTTTTTCCTGCAGAAGGAGGAGCTAAGGACAGAGGACTCTGGGACATCGTCCCTCGTCGTTTAATCCGTTTTTCACTGTCGCCCTCAGAGACAACTTTTGTTGTAATTTTGGGTGTTACAAAAATAATTGAAGGGCAGGAAGTCGGCCATTTTGGATCAAAGTGGCGCCGCCACATTTTACTTTTGATTTTCAAAAAAGGTCTTGTCCTAGGTTTTTTGTCCGATTGAGCTCAAAACTACATTTTCAGCCTCTAGACACATTCATTCTTAACTCCTTGTGGCAGTTGCGTCCAGACGTTTTTCACAGTGCATTTCGAAACTTACATGGAGCAGAGGACCACAAACAACCCAACAATGTTTTTTGTCGAATGACAAAGTGAATCGTTCAAAATGTTAAATTGGCCATAGTTTCAATGAGCCTCCAAACCTTTAATGCGACTTAGAACTGGCTGGTATAACATCAGAATGCTTGAATTGTTCAACTTTTACTGTAAAAAGTATTTTTTTAGTAGTTTGTTGTTTGGACCTACTTAGCAGGAAGCCAGAGGGTCAGCAAAAATTGGTCTGAGGGCAGCATTTGGCCCCCAGGCCGTAGTTTGGACATGGCTGCCTTACGGTCTCCGCGTGGGACACCGTCAAAAAGCGCCTTCATTTCCTGCTTTTCGATGACACGTCACAGCCAAAGATGTTGAACTTTCACTCACTCAGGTCAGAGACCTCCTCCTCGGCTGCTATGGTCAGACACCTCCTCCTCGGCTGCTATGGTCAGAGACCTCCTCCTCGGCTGCTGTGGTCAGAGACCTCCTCCTCGGCTGCTATGGTCAGACACCTCCTCCTCGGCTGCTATGGTCAGAGGCCTCCTCCTCGGCTGCTATGGTCAGAGGCCTCCTCCTCGGCTGCTATGGTCAGAGGCCTCCTCCTCGGCTGCTATGGTCAGACACCTCCTCCTCGGCTGCTATGGTCAGACACCTCCTCCTCGGCTGCTATGGTCAGACGCCTCCTCCTCGGCTGCTATGGTCAGACACCTCCTCCTCGGCTGCTATGGTCAGAGACCTCCTCCTCGGCTGCTGTGGTCAGAGACCTCCTCCTCGGCTGCTATGGTCAGACACCTCCTCCTCGGCTGCTATGGTCAGAGGCCTCCTCCTCGGCTGCTATGGTCAGAGGCCTCCTCCTCGGCTGCTATGGTCAGAGGCCTCCTCCTCGGCTGCTATGGTCAGACACCTCCTCCTCGGCTGCTATGGTCAGACACCTCCTCCTCGGCTGCTATGGTCAGACGCCTCCTCCTCGGCTGCTATGGTCAGACACCTCCTCCTCGGCTGCTATGGTCAGAGACCTCCTCCTCGGCTGCTGTGGTCAGAGACCTCCTCCTCGGCTGCTATGGTCAGACACCTCCTCCTCGGCTGCTATGGTCAGAGGCCTCCTCCTCGGCTGCTATGGTCAGAGGCCTCCTCCTCGGCTGCTATGGTCAGAGACCTCCTCCTCAGCTGCTATGGTCAGAGACCTCCTCCTCGGCTGCTATGGTCAGACGCCTCCTCCTCGGCTGCTATGGTCAGAGACCTCCTCCTCGGCTGCTATGGTCAGAGGCCTCCTCCTCGGCTGCTATGGTCAGAGACCTCCTCCTCGGCTGCTATGGTCAGAGACCTCCTCCTCGGCTGCTATGGTCAGAGACCTCCTCCTCGGCTGCTATGGTCAGAGACCTCCTCCTCGGCTGCTATGGTCAGAGACCTCCTCCTCGGCTGCTATGGTCAGAGACCTCCTCCTCGGCTGCTATGGTCAGAGGCCTCCTCCTCGGCTGCTATGGTCAGAGGCCTCCTCCTCGGCTGCTATGGTCAGACACCTCCTCCTCGGCTGCTATGGTCAGAGGCCTCCTCCTCGGCTGCTATGGTCAGAGACCTCCTCCTCGGCTGCTATGGTCAGACGCCTCCTCCTCAGCTGCTATGGTCAGACGCCTCCTCCTCGGCTGCTATGGTCAGAGGCCTCCTCCTCGGCTGCTATGGTCAGAGGCCTCCTCCTCGGCTGCTATGGTCAGACACCTCCTCCTCGGCTGCTATGGTCAGAGGCCTCCTCCTCGGCTGCTATGGTCAGAGACCTCCTCCTCGGCTGCTATGGTCAGAGGCCTCCTCCTCGGCTGCTATGGTCAGAGGCCTCCTCCTCGGCTGCTATGGTCAGAGACCTCCTCCTCGGCTGCTATGGTCAGACACCTCCTCCTCGGCTGCTATGGTCAGACACCTCCTCCTCGGCTGCTATGGTCAGACGCCTCCTCCTCGGCTGCTATGGTCAGAGACCTCCTCCTCGGCTGCTATGGTCAAAGACCTCCTCCTCGGCTGCTATGGTCAGACGCCTCCTCCTCGGCTGCTATGGTCAGAGGCCTCCTCCTCGGCTGCTATGGTCAGACACCTCCTCCTCGGCTGCTATGGTCAGAGACCTCCTCCTCGGCTGCTATGGTCAGAGACCTCCTCCTCGGCTGCTATGGTCAGAGGCCTCCTCCTCGGCTGCTATGGTCAGAGGCCTCCTCCTCGGCTGCTATGGTCAGAGACCTCCTCCTCGGCTGCTATGGTCAGAGGCCTCCGCCTCGGCTGCTATGGTCAGAGGCCTCCTCCTCGGCTGCTATGGTCAGAGGCCTCCTCCTCGGCTGCTATGGTCAGAGACCTCCTCCTCGGCTGCTATGGTCAGAGGCCTCCTCCTCGGCTGCTATGGTCAGAGGCCTCCTCCTCGGCTGCTATGGTCAGAGGCCTCCTCCTCGGCTGCTATGGGGTCAGACACCTCCTCCTCGGCTGCTATGGTCAGAGGCCTCCTCCACGGCTGCTATGGTCAGAGACCTCCTCCTCGGCTGCTATGGTCAGACGCCTCCTCCTCGGCTGCTATGGTCAGACGCCTCCTCCTCAGCTGCTATGGTCAGACGCCTCCTCCTCGGCTGCTATGGTCAGAGGCCTCCTCCTCGGCTGCTATGGTCAGAGGCCTCCTCCTCGGCTGCTATGGTCAGACACCTCCTCCTCGGCTGCTATGGTCAGAGGCCTCCTCCTCGGCTGCTATGGTCAGAGACCTCCTCCTCGGCTGCTATGGTCAGAGGCCTCCTCCTCGGCTGCTATGGTCAGAGGCCTCCTCCTCGGCTGCTATGGTCAGAGACCTCCTCCTCGGCTGCTATGGTCAGACACCTCCTCCTCGGCTGCTATGGTCAGACACCTCCTCCTCGGCTGCTATGGTCAGACGCCTCCTCCTCGGCTGCTATGGTCAGAGGCCTCCTCCTCGGCTGCTATGGTCAGACACCTCCTCCTCGGCTGCTATGGTCAGACGCCTCCTCCTCGGCTGCTATGGTCAGAGACCTCCTCCTCGGCTGCTGTGGTCAGACGCCTCCTCCTCGGCTGCTATGGTCAGAGGCCTCCTCCTCGGCTGCTATGGTCAGACACCTCCTCCTCGGCTGCTATGGTCAGAGACCTCCTCCTCGGCTGCTATGGTCAGAGGCCTCCTCCTCGGCTGCTATGGTCAGAGGCCTCCTCCTCGGCTGCTATGGTCAGAGATCTCCTCCTCGGCTGCTATGGTCAGAGGCCTCCTCCTCGGCTGCTATGGTCAGAGACCTCCTCCTCGGCTGCTATGGTCAGAGCCCTCCTCCTCGGCTGCTATGGTCAGAGGCCTCCTCCTCGGCTGCTATGGTCAGAGGCCTCCTCCTCGGCTGCTATGGTCAGAGACCTCCTCCTCGGCTGCTATGGTCAGACACCTCCTCCTCGGCTGCTATGGTCAGACGCCTCCTCCTCGGCTGCTATGGTCAGAGGCCTCCTCCTCGGCTGCTATGGTCAGACGCCTCCTCCTCGGCTGCTATGGTCAGACACCTCCTCCTCGGCTGCTATGGTCAGAGGCCTCCTCCTCGGCTGCTATGGTCAGAGGCCTCCTCCTCGGCTGCTATGGTCAGACACCTCCTCCTCGGCTGCTATGGTCAGAGGCCTCCTCCTCGGCTGCTATGGTCAGACACCTCCTCCTCGGCTGCTATGGTCAGACACCTCCTCCTCGGCTGCTATGGTCAGACGCCTCCTCCTCGGCTGCTATGGTCAGAGGCCTCCTCCTCGGCTGCTATGGTCAGAGACCTCCTCCTCGGCTGCTATGGTCAGACGCCTCCTCCTCGGCTGCTATGGTCAGACACCTCCTCCTCGGCTGCTATGGTCAGAGGCCTCCTCCTCGGCTGCTATGGTCAGAGGCCTCCTCCTCGGCTGCTATGGTCAGACACCTCCTCCTCGGCTGCTATGGTCAGAGGCCTCCTCCTCGGCTGCTATGGTCAGACACCTCCTCCTCGGCTGCTATGGTCAGACACCTCCTCCTCGGCTGCTATGGTCAGACGCCTCCTCCTCGGCTGCTATGGTCAGAGGCCTCCTCCTCGGCTGCTATGGTCAGAGACCTCCTCCTCGGCTGCTATGGTCAGACACCTCCTCCTCGGCTGCTATGGTCAGAGGCCTCCTCCTCGGCTGCTATGGTCAGAGGCCTCCTCCTCGGCTGCTATGGTCATACACCTCCTCCTCGGCTGCTATGGTCAGAGGCCTCCTCCTCGGCTGCTATGGTCAGACACCTCCTCCTCGGCTGCTATGGTCAGAGACCTCCTCCTCGGCTGCTATGGTCAGACGCCTCCTCCTCGGCTGCTATGGTCAGAGACCTCCTCCTCGGCTGCTATGGTCAGAGGCCTCCTCCTCGGCTGCTATGGTCAGAGACCTCCTCCTCGGCTGCTATGGTCAGAGACCTCCTCCTCGGCTGCTATGGTCAGAGACCTCCTCCTCGGCTGCTATGGTCAGAGACCTCCTCCTCGGCTGCTATGATCAGAGACCTCCTCCTCGGCTGCTATGGTCAGAGACCTCCTCCTCGGCTGCTATGGTCAGAGGCCTCCTCCTCGGCTGCTATGGTCAGAGGCCTCCTCCTCGGCTGCTATGGTCAGACACCTCCTCCTCGGCTGCTATGGTCAGAGGCCTCCTCCTCGGCTGCTATGGTCAGAGACCTCCTCCTCGGCTGCTATGGTCAGACACCTCCTCCTCGGCTGCTATGGTCAGAGGCCTCCTCCTCGGCTGCTATGGTCAGACACCTCCTCCTCGGCTGCTATGGTCAGAGGCCTCCTCCACGGCTGCTATGGTCAGAGACCTCCTCCTCGGCTGCTATGGTTAGACACCTCCTCCTCGGCTGCTATGGTCAGACACCTCCTCCTCGGCTGCTATGGTCAGACGCCTCCTCCTCGGCTGCTATGGTCAGAGACCTCCTCCTCGGCTGCTATGGTCAGACGCCTCCTCCTCGGCTGTTATGGTCAGAGGCCTCCTCCTCGGCTGCTATGGTCAGAGGCCTCCTCCTCGGCTGCTATGGTCAGAGGCCTCCTCCTCGGCTGCTATGGTCAGACACCTCCTCCTCGGCTGCTATGGTAAATTATTGAAATAAAGCCCTTTTAACATAAAAGTAAAATCATTATGTCCAGGATATTATTTTTGCACTTTCTATTTGTGTTGTTTTGCCTTTTATACACATGTTTATTTCTTATATTTAACTGTGTTTTTGTAGCTTACTTGTGATAACTCTTTTCCCCATCAAGCTCATAAAAAACAGCAGTAACCAAGGACAACAGGGCATGTAATGCTATCCTATTTTTGTTTTTTCATGTTTTTGACTTGTATGTCGCTTCATTCACTCTTGTTTGATGAAGCCTGTTTACGAGCTGGTCTTTTCTGCTCCTTCTCCAGACTCACAAAAACATCCAGATTTGTGTTGTCAAGGGCAGAGATGCAGATATCTTTGTGCTGTCCATAAAACACAGACTGGTTCACCTTTATTACAGCTGCATGCTTACATTAGCAGTTCGGGTCAAGCTAACCTTTTAGATGAGAAGCCAGATGAACAACGCCAACAACAATACAACTAATGCACATGTGTCCTTCAAATTGTGTTGAGCAACAGAAAACACAAGAACAGAATTAAAACTGAAAAAAACACAGATTTTTTCATTTTATCTTGTTGAATTTCAATGCTTCTGTTCCTCGTGCATCGCTTCTTCCTCCTACTCACTGTGTTTTCCACGATATACCGTGCCTTTCAGATTCAAGCATTTTGACTTCATGCATTTGTTAAAGGTCACATAACTAAAAGCTTTTCCCTACATTTGATTGGGGCCCCTGGCCCCCTCTGTCTGGCACATCTCCCCCGTTTGCTGCCGACAGCTTTGCCAACAAAACTTCCCTTTTTTTCTTCTTTTCATTATGTCCTATCTAAATGTTTTGTTCATTTGTGCGGCGCTTTCACCTGTCTTTTTCTTTATGTGCCCACTTTCAGAACGCAACCCTTCTCCTTGAATGGCAGCTCATATTATATTCTAAATTGAATTCTGTCTTCCGTTCACCCACCGTGTATCCTGGAGCCAGTCTGAAAGCTAGGCTGACCACGACGCAACCTCGCCCTCTTTCTGATCCAATCAATTCTTGGTTTTAAGTGTGTGGCCCAGAAAGGGAGGATTTCCTGATTGCAAGCTGCATTATTTATATATTCATGCCTTTCATCAGAGTCTATTAAAAAGACATGAGTTGTTTAGGTGGGAATCCAAATTGAAGTTTGCGCACGACTGTTTGTGGTAGAATGTGCAGATGAAAGTAGAGTCTGGGAGGAAGGAGGGTGCGAGGACTTGTCCTGGTGCGACTCTGGACAAAGTGATGCCAGGAGGGAGAACACTAACACTGACCCAGAGCTGGTGCGGTTCACCAGTGTGTTGCTTGCAGATTGCCTGTTACTCCGGTCCACTGTGGTCCGGTTTTGACAAACGCCATGCAGATTCCTCTGGTTTTGCATGAGAACACTGTTCTAATGAGCTGAAAGCCGCAGCAGACCGGCGTCTGGCAAAGATAGACTTCTTGAGCAGTGTTTTGATTTATAGCTACTATCATTGAACACAGTTCAGAAACATAGGAACTTCTACTACTCTGCGTTAAGGTGCAAAATAGAACAATGAATAATACAATAATAATAATAATAGCAATGTCTATAGACTCAAATATGGCACGATTAATTTAAGACTTTACTAATAAAATAAGGTAAAAAATAAACTTGTCTCGGTATACACAGATATTTACAGATGGTCGGAAATAATGCAGAAAGTGAACAGTGCGTGAATAGTATTGGTTGAATAATTGTGATCGACCACGGGTAAAACCGCCACAAGTCGGCCCCGACCAAACAGAGATAAAGCCAAAATAAGATTATTTTTTTCAAATGTGTGATTTTCGTTTTTTTTTGCAGAATGTGCTAGTTGAAGTCTTAAACATATCCATTAAGCTGTTAAAAATGGGTAGTTTTCGGGTCTTTTTCCAGCTCTCCTGGGGGGCGTCACCTTTTTCTAGCCAACGTATTGTTTACATTTTCCACCAATCAGCTGTGAACCACATGGCTACAGCTGCGTGTTCTCCTCAGAGACATTATTCATTTCTCCAGACTGTCTCCAGAGCTTATGATTCCCTGGACTACATTGCAACGGAACTGAGGTAATTTTACTCTAAAGTATTGCTTTAACGCTGTGTTTTAAGGCGGTCTCGTGATGTCACTTTAGCCTCGTCACTTTAGCCTCGGGCACCGGAGCAGAGACAGCAATGCTAAGCTAACATGCTGCTTCAGTGCACTCTACGTTATAAATACGGGCTTGAATTTAATGTGACCACTTTCTGAATAATTAACATCACGTAGTCTCTTGAAACTAGCTGTTTTGGGATGGTATAATGTCTGTATCTTTGTGTTTTTTACTGTTTTTTACTGTAGCCCGCGTTAGCCGCTTTAGCTCGTTACCAAACCTCTTTGTTTCACTTTTCAGAATTGGCGCTCACAGCTGGAGTTTATCAAAAACTATGCAGAAGTCCAGTGCATTATAGCTTCAACTTTGCACAGCAGGTACTATTTATTACACATAATTTACTTAACTTCACTTTATTAAATGTACAATAAAGTGCAAATGCAGAATAGTAATTATAGACACGCAATAATGTCACATTCATGTGCATATAACTGATGTAAATAGATATTTTACCATTATTATTAGTATTATTTTGTCTTGCACTAGCTGTTTTTATTTTATCTTTATTTTTCCCCTCCTTATTGAGAAATGAGAGGTTCTGTCTATAAGAGTTGTTTTATAAGAGTTCTTGTATTAAGAGTATTTTTTTAAACTTCCTTCCTTCCAAGTTATCTGTCCTTTTACTCTGTATCAACCTGCGTTGCAACCATGAAATTTCTCCATGTGTGGACAATAAAGGAATATCTTATCTTATCAAATGTCACATGTCTTAATCTAATTCCTTCGCTCTCTCCCTCTGTCTTCTACAGATACACTTTCCCTCAAACCCTCTGCAGCCGGTCAGAACGGAGAGGCGCGAAGAGGCGTGCTGACCCCGCACGCGCCGCTCCGTGCTGGGGTCAGCACGGAGCGGCGCCCGCGCAGCTTCCAAAGATCAAGAGTCATCAGCACTTCAGGTATTTATATTGAAACTCTCACATTGTGTTAAAAATAAAATGATTTAATGAGTGTTTTATGTGAAATAGTTAGCCATTTCTTAAATGTCCTGTTATTTGCTGACAGCTTTGATGCCAAGAGACCAGGTGTGGTGCTTGCGAAAAGTCACTGTGAGGCAGAACCAGTGGAATTTCAGCTACTACGCAATTCAGCTGTTCTGCCTCCGGTCGACAATCTCCATGTCCTGGTCCCACCTGGACTGAACATTGACAGGCAGACCTATCTGCATGAAAAAATCAGGCCTTTCTGTGCTGACGAGGCAAAAGACGTCACATGCCCAGCGCCGAGAGTCACAGCACAGAAGAGTGCTTCCTATTGCACTACATAACTTTATACCTTCATATTTCATTATGTACATATCATGCCGTTTCACCGAATCACCAGTGAATTCTGTTTATCCACAAATGGCAATAAACCCGATTCTGATTCTGATTCTTGGATTATAAAAGGCCCTGAATAGCATCAAAGTCTTTCCATTTTAATACAGTAACTTCTAATTCTGATTCAAGTCCAGTTCACATCAATAACAACACTCCTCTTGAGTCTTGAGTGACAGCTGTAGGGGGAGGGGCTGTCAGTGTGACAGGGGGAGGGCTTATCTCAATGAGATGCAAATATGCCCCGCCCCCCTGTGACACTGGGCTCACTCAGGTGAGAATCTTTAGAGGCCGTTTTCTCAGTGAATGGTTTTGAGAGTTGTTTACATTCAAATGACCACAACTTACTCAAATATGATCATGTCTTACTGCATGAGTGAGACATCATTGGAAAGCTTTGAATTCACATGTAACTGGTTTATCCACCGCTGTAGTCTCTGTCTGTGGCTCCAGCGTACCACACAGTGATGGAGGAGGTGATAGAGGAGGTGTTGGAGGAGGTGAGGATGGACTCAGTGATGGTCGTGTAGAACTGCACCATCATCTCCACTGGCAGCTTGTCTTTCCTCAGCTGCTGCAGGAAGTACATCCTCAGCTGGACCTTCTTGATGAGGAGCTGATGGTGGCTCCTCCCACTTGAGGTCCTGGTGATGGTGGCTCCTCCCACTTGAGGTCCTGGTGATGGTGGCTCCTCCCACTTGAGGTCCTGGTGATGGTGGCTCCTCCCACTTGAGGTCCTGGTGATGGTGGCTCCTCCCACTTGAGGTCCTGGTGATGGCGGCTCCTCCCACTTGAGGTCCTGGTGATGGTGGCTCCTCCCATTTGAGGTCCTGGTGATGGTGGCTCCTCCCACTTGAGGTCCTGGTGATGGTGGCTCCTCCCATTTGAGGTCCTGGTGATGGTGGCTCCTCCCACTTGAGGTCCTGGTGATGGTGGCTCCTCCCACTTGAGGTCCTGGTGATGGTGGCTCCTCCCACTTGAGGTCCTGGTGATGGTGGCTCCTCCCACTTGAGGTCCTGGTGATGGTGGCTCCTCCCACTTGAGGTCCTGGTGATGGTGGCTCCTCCCATTTGAGGTCCTGGTGATGGTGGCTCCTCCCACTTGAGATCCTGGTGATGGTGGCTCCTCCCACTTGAGGTCCTGGTGATGGTGGCTCCTCCCACTTGAGGTCCTGGTGATGGTGGCTCCTCCCACTTGAGGTCCTGGTGATGGTGGTGCAGAGAAAGTGGAGGGAGTCCGCAGTGGAGATGGGGGAGTCTGAGATGGTGCGGGGGGGCTGGGGGTCTGTGACTTTCCTGAAGTCCACGATCATCTCCACCGTCTTCTGGTCGTTGAACTCCAGGTTGTTCCCGCTGCACCAGGACACCAGCAGCTCCACCTCCTGTAGACAGACTCATCCCCCTCCAAGATGAGCCCGATGAGGGTGGTGTCGTCATGGTGATGAGGGTGGTGTCGTCATGGTGATGAGGGTGATGAGGGTGGTGTCGTCATGGTGATGAGGGTGATGAGGGTGGTGTCGTCATGGTGATGAGGGTGATGAGGGTGGTGTCGTCATGGTGATGAGGGTGGTGGGGTGGTGTTGTCATGGTGATGAGGGTGGTGTCGTCATGGTGATGAGGGTGGTGGGGTGGTGTTGTCATGGTGATGAGGGTGGTGTCGTCCGCAAACTTGATCAGTTTTACAGAGTCATGGCTGTAGGTGCAGCCTACAGCCAGGTGCTGTAGGTGTCACAGGGAGAAGAGCAGGGGAGACAGTACACAGCCCTGTGGAGCTCCTGTGCTGATAGTGTCTGAGACATTCTTCTCCAGCTGCACACACTGCCTCTGATCCGTCAGGAAGTGAGTGCTCCAGTGCTCCACCTGCAGGTGGAGTCAGACACGTTGAGCTGGGAGAGCTTCTCCTGGAGCAGAGCAGGAGGTGGTGTTGAATGCAGAGCCAAAAACAGGATCCTGGCGTAGGTTCCCGGGGAGTCCAGGTGCTCTAGGGGGAAGTGGAGAGCCAGGTTGATGGTGTGGTCCACAGACCTGTGGCTCTGTAGGCTGTAGTCAGCTCCTGCCGCTCGGCCTGTAGCAGTAGTGGTGATGTTTGAGAGCAGCTCAGAATCGTTTTCAAATTGCATAAATGATATACATATTTTAAAGCCACTATCCAGATTTAGATTTGATCTTTACATTTGTAGTTAGTTTTGCTCAGTACTAAAACAAGTGTGTTGATTGTAAATCTTCAGAGAAAGGTGAGAGTTTTAGCAGAGAGTTCCCTTGCTTCCCCACAATGTACACCCAGATCTATTAAGAGCTCATTTGAAGCTCACCCTCATCACGAGAGGACAAACTCAAGACAAAGGACTGGAAGGTTTCCCCAGTCAGCGATGGATTTGGAGATTTCTTGTTTAATAAGATACATTTGGTTTATTTTTTGGGTTTATTTTTCTAAATATGTTTTGGCCCGTAGGCTTTATTAGACATGAGAGGGAAGTGTGAAAAGGGGATGAGAGAGAAGGGAGACATGCAGCAAAAGTAGGCACATTGATTCCTGTCGCACACGTCTGCTAACAATCTGTCCAAAGCAAAAGACCAATTCATTCCACTCATAAAATGATGAAATTCCACTCACGAGGAGTGATTATGTAAGAGTTTCTACCGGGAGGACAGTGTTAATGATCTCATTTGTTAGGTAAGGTGTGTATCTGCTGCTTCATGTGTCTGTTGTCTGTACCTGGATGATTGATGTGTCTTATAATGTAAATAGTGTATATTTCTAACTTCTATGTAAAAAAGCAATGTTTGTTTTTCATTCAGAGTTTTGGGCTGACTGTAACAGAAATAATAAAGTAAGAAATAAAGAAATACAAATAATGTGTTATTCAAACAAAACATGTATTTATTATTTATTAAGTTTTTCCCAATATAGTATGTCGTGTGCTGTGCACCGTCTGCATCTGGATATTAAATGTAAATAGGGTTGTGATAAACAGAGCACTATTTGCAGGTAATACAGCAGAGAGTACAGTAGGAGGTCCATCTCAGTTGAGGCCCCTAACACTATGCCTCGGGCCCCTCTCAAATGTTCTCTCTGATGGTCCAACACTCTGAACTTAGGATTCATGTGGTGCACTCGCCTGCCTCTTCACTCTTTGCATTCTAATTCCTGCCATGGCTCTTGGAATGCTCAGAAGAAGAAGTGGAGAGGACACTAAAATGTCCCTCGCATGTAAAGGAAGGTGATTCATCCGGCCCCAGGCTGTGTGCAGCCCTTATTCTGTCCCATCATCAACTGTTACTCATCAGGAAATACAGAACTAGGACAACACAATACTCAATAACATAAGTGGATCTTACTCAGTTACAGTTTATACTTTTCAGAGTCCTTTTCAGAGACGCCATCAATAACTAAGAAATGTATAACTAAATGTATGAAAAACTCCACTTGTCCAAACACAAGTTGTTCCATAATCCAAACGAAAGGTTCATCTTCATAGAGTTCATAGTCCATTAAATAAGAAAGTATCATCCATATAATACCAAACGAACCATCATCTTAGTACACAAGTTCAAGCTGGAGACGGCTGGTGTGGAGTACGACCTGCAGAGTGGATCCTGGACTACCTCACAGACCGACCCCAGTTTGTGAGAGCCTGGGACTGTGTGTCTGACACTCGGACCTGCAGTGTGGGGGCCCTGCAGTGTGAGGGACCTGCAGTGTGGGTGACCTGCAGTGTGGGGGACCTGCAGACTTCAGACATGACACGGACAGCTGTGAACTACAGAAATTCTCTGACCACTCTGCCATCAACAGACTCATCATGGACGACGATGATGTGGAGGACAGGGGACTAGCGCAGGACTTTGTGGACTGGTGTCAGCGGAACCACCTCCTCATCAATGCGGGGAAGACCAAGGAGATGGTGGTGGACTTCCACTGAGGCCACGCCCCCCTCACCAGGGACGGGACATTGAGAGAGCGACTCATACAAGGACCTGGTGTTCATCTGAACCACAAACTGGACTCATAACACAGACTAAACAGGAAGAGCCAGAGTCGGCTCCGCCTCCTGAGGAGACTCAGGTCTTTTGGAGTGACAGGGCCACTCCTGACAGGGCCACTCCTGACAGGGCCGCTCCTGACAGGGTCGCTCCTGACAGGGTCGCTCCTGACAGGGCCACTCCTGAAGACCTTCTCCTCCTCTGTGGTGCATCAGCTCCTGTAGGTGTGGTCATCACAGAGAGGGAGAGGAAGAAGCTGGACAAAGCTCCGTCCTGGGCTGTCCTCTGGACTCGGTGCAGGAGGTGGGGGACAGAAGGGTCCTGGCTAAACTCACATCTATGCTGGACCATGAGTGTCGCCCCCTGCAGGACACTCTGTCCTCTGCAGGACACTCTGTCCACTCTGGAGAGCAGCTTCAGTGACTGATCCACTCTCGCTGTGTGAAGGAGACGTTTCACAGTCTGTCCTTCTGCTGCTGTCACACTCTACAACAGACACTGTCATACCCATGTGCAATACTGTCATATTCATGTGCAATACTGTCATACCCATGTGCAATACTGTCATACCCATGTACAATACTGTCATCTGTCATACCCATGCGCAATACTATCATACCCATGTGCAATACTGACATACCCATGTGCAATACTGTCATACCCATGTACAATACTGTCGTATTCATGTGCAATACTGTCATACCCATGTGCAATACTGTCATACCCATGTACAATACTGTCATCTGTCATACCCATGTGCAATACTGTCATACCCATGTGCAATACTGTCATATCCATGTGCAATACTGTCATATCCATGTGCAATACTGACATACCCATGTGCAATACTGTCATACCCATGTACAATACTGTCGTATTCATGTGCAATACTGTCATACCCATGTGCAATACTGTCATACCCATGTACAATACTGTCATCTGTCATACCCATGTGCAATACTGTCATACCCATGTGCAATAATGTCATATCCATGTGCAATACTGACATACCCATGTGCAATACTGTCATACCCATGTGCAATACTGTCATACTCATGTGCAATACTGTCATACTCATGTGCAATACTGTCATACCCATGTGCAATACTGACATACCCATGTGCAATAATGACATACCCATGTGCAAAACTGTAACATTCTTGTGCAATACTGTCATACTTTACGCAATACTGTCATACCCATGTGCAATACTGTCATACCCATGTGCATAGAACTGCTGTAAATAAGAGTGTTTACTTTACAACTATGATTAGTATTATTTTATGCTATGATAGCTTATTTTTATCTTTTTATTTGTATTTTTCTATTTGTTTTTTTCTCTATTCCCTATTAAGAATATGAGAGGTTCTGTACATAGGAGTTTTGTTTATAAGAGTTTTTTTTCTATTAAGAGTGTTATCTGTTCCTTTCTTCTGTATCTATTTGCGTTGCAACACCGAAATTTCCCCATGTGTGGCCAAATAATGGCATATCATATCTTATCTTCGTGAAGCTCATAAGTCATTTTAGTCAAAAGAAAAGTCATATTTTAATAGTATTTGCCTCATTTGTTGAAGTGTGAAGTGGTGTAGAGTAGTTTGTGTAAAATTGCTGAATTTGTGTAAAAGTACTTTTTTGTGTAAAAGTACTTTTTGTGTAAAAGTACTTTTTTGTGTCAAAGTACTTTTTGTGTAAAAGTACTTTTTTGTGTAAAAGTACTTTTTGTGTAAAAGTACTTTTTTGTGTCAAAGTACTTTTTGTGTAAAAGTACTTTTTTGTGTAAAAGCACTTTTTGTGTAATAGTACTGCATGTGTACAAGAGTAAATGTGTATAAGAGTACTATGTGTGTAAGTATTAATTTGTTGAAGTGTGAAGTGGTGTAAAGTAGTTTAATTGTGTAAAATAGCAGAATTTGTGTAAAAGTACTTTTTTGTGTAAAAGTATTTTTTTGTGTTAAAGTACTTTTTTGTGTAAAAGTACTTTTTTGCATGAAATTATTTTTTGTATAAAAGTACTTTTTTGTGTTAAAGTACTTTTTTGATTAAAAGTACTTTTTGTGTAAAAGCACTTTTAGTGTAAAAGTGCTTTTTTGTGTAAAAGTACTTTTTTGTTCAAAAGTACTTTTTTGTGTTAAAGTACTTTTTGTGTAAAAGTACTTTTTTTTAAAAGTACTTTTTTATGTAAAAGTACTTTTTTTGTAAAAGTACTGCAATTATGTAAGAGTACTACGTGTGTAAGTATTAATTTGTTGAAGTGTGAAATGGTGTAAAATAGTTCAATTGTGTAAAATTGCTGAATTTGTGGAAAAAGTACTTTTTTGTGTAAAAGTACTGCATGTGTGTAAAAGTACTACATGTGTGTAAAAGTACTACATGTGTGTAAATACTAATGTGTTGAATTCTGAATGTGTTGAAAGTGTTTGGAAGTGTGGAAGGCAGTAGCGGCTGGTCCATTAAGGGCGCTGTCAATCTGCCAACTACGTAACTTTTTTGGTGCCTAAAAACAATATAATTTATTCAGAAATATTGTATATTCTTATTAGTGTGAATGTTTAAAATAATAATATATATCCATATATATATCTATAAATAGATATAGATGTATACTTTGTTTGCGCGCCGTGCACTGCTGCGTGGCGCAGCCTGCGTCACTTTTCTACGTAGCCGTGGGGCGGTTTGAAAAGCCCCAGAGCCTCAGAGAAAATCAATGGGGATTTTTAGCCAATTAAATCACACTCAAAAGCGACTACGTCACTATGGTTTTCTCCAGAGGAAAATAGCGACTTTGGGCCGCTCCAGAAAGCTCCTTTTGAACGTAGTAGTTACGCCATGGATGTACGCTTTTCACGCTAGAGACACAGACATGTGCGCGCGCCTACAGGAAGTGCCACACGCGCCTACAGGAAGTGCCACACGCGCCTACAGGAAGTGCCACACGCGCCTACAGGAAGTGCCACACGCGCCTACAGGAAGTGCCACACGCGCCTACAGGAAGTGCCACACGCGTAGTGTTTTCCGTGTTTACATCTTAAAACTGCATCTACAGGCGTCTGTTACAAAAGGTACGTCCAAAACGACTCAGAATGAGCTGCTCAACTGCTTGCTGCTTTATTTGTGTTGAAAGTGGCTGATTTCATATCAATCCGAGCCACGTGTCTGTCAAACTCCGTGCTCCGTTACCATGACAACAAACACGCAGTTTTTTTTAGTTTATTACTTGCATAAGGCTAACGCTAAGCATTAAGTATCGCTTAACTTCTATTGATAAAAATATGCTTTTGTTATTAGAAAACCTATGAAAGAAAGTCATAAATGACAACTTTCCAAACAGCAATAATGGATGTGATGATTAAATATAAAAATGTAAAATGTTACACATGTAGTTCAGGGTAACTGATGCCACTTTTTGTATTTTTTGTGTTTTTTGTTTGTGTTTTTATTTCCTCTTAATGTAGTAATTGCTACTCTGCACTATAAGTGACAGTATCACTGAGATTTTTGATTTGCTCTTTTGGAGTGGAAATAAAGAGTGTTTACTTAATTAATTCAGTTGTAAATGTGTATTTAAGATATGTGTCCATACAGTCAATGTTAAAAATTTCAATTTTGGACATTTTAAAAAACAAAAACACGGTCATGTTAAAAATAGCCCCCCCTATAATTTGTACCACCAGCCGCCACTGATGGAAGGGTTAATATTTGTTGAAAAAATTAACTGTGTTCAATGCCACATTCATTACAATGGGAAAAGATAAGATAACATATTCCTTTATTGTCCCACATGGGGAAATTTCATCGATGCAAAGTACAAGTAGTACAAATGTCAAAAGTAATAGCACACGTAAGACTGTGAAAGCGATCGTAATGAGGTATGAAGCCTGCGCTTATCCCAAAGAGGTTATGCAGTTTTTCCTGGCCAAGAAGGAGGGTGTAAGGACAGAAGGAGGGTGTAAGGACAGAAGGAAGGTGTAAGGACAGAAGGAGGGTGTAAGGACAGAAGGAGGGTGTAAGGACAGAAGGAGGGTGTAAGGACAGAAGGAGGATGTAAGGACAGAAGGAGGGTGTAAGGACAGAAGGAGGGTGGAAGGACAGAAGGAGGGTGTAAGGACAGAAGGAGGGTGTAAGGACAGAAGGAGGGTGGAAGGACAGAAGGAGGGTGGAAGGACAGAAGGAGGGTGAAAGGACAGAAGGAGGGTGGAAGGACAGAAGGAGGGTGGAAGGACAGAAGGAGGGTGGAAGGACAGAAGGAGGGTGAAAGGACAGAAGGAGGGTGGAAGGACAGAAGGAGGGTGGAAGGACAGAAGGAGGGTGGAAGGACAGAAGGAGGGTGGAAGGACAGAAGGAGGGTGAAAGGACAGAAGGAGGGTGGAAGGACAGAAGGAGGGTGTAAGGACAGAAGGAGGGTGGAAGGACAGAAGGAGGGTGGAAGGACAGAAGGAGGGTGTGAGGACAGAAGGAGGGTGGAAGGACAGAAAGAGGGTGAAAGGACAGAAGGAGGGTGGAAGGACAGAAGGAGGGTGGAAGGACAGAAGGAGGGTGGAAGGACAGAAGGAGGGTGAAAGGACAGAAGGAGGGTGTAAGGACAGAAGGAGGGTGTAAGGACAGAAGGAGGGTGAAAGGACAGAAGGAGGGTGTAAGGACAGAAGGAGGGTGTAAGGACAGAAGGAGGGTGGAAGGACAGAAAGAGGGTGAAAGGACAGAAGGAGGGTGGAAGGACAGAAGGAGGGTGTAAGGACAGAAGGAGGGTGGAAGGACAGAAGGAGGGTGGAAGGACAGAAGTAGGGTGAAAGGTCAGGGGGCGTCTGTACCATGGCCCTCGCACCTGCTCCTCATCCCCAATCAACGCTCCCAGTGACTCCTCCCCGCTCCCAATCAGCACCAGGCGGTCGCATTTAAGCCCTCAGGCAGATGGCTCGACCGCTCAAACCGTACTGCGACCCACCACCTCCCCTCCTCCTCCTCTGCATTCCCCTCATCCTCTACCTTCTCTTCACATCTACCACCACCAGGCTCCAGGCTCCGGGGGACACATCAGTCTCCAGGCTCCGGGGGGACACATCAGTCTCCAGGCTCCGGGGGGACACATCAGTCTCCAGGCTCCGGGGGGACACATCTAATACAAATAGATTATGGAGTGCCCATGATCACTGTCTTCCACCGGGGTCTGAGCGCCAAATAACCTCCGTAATAAATCTCGCTAATCATTCTCTTCTGTGTCCTGTGTCTGAGTCTCTCCAGGGTGAAATAACTTGTTGAAATCAGTGAAAGCGTTAAGGAGTTGAAACGCGCCGAATGGAAAATATAATAATAAAAAACACAAGAACATATAGTGTTCTTTACGCAGACACTCAAGAATAACTTTGACGACCTGTAGCCCTCCCAGTCAGGGTGAACCTGGCCCCTGGCTGAGGCCCCGATGGCCACGCCCCTCTCTCCAGTTGGACTATATGTTTCGTTACTACACTAATGCTACACGGCCCTTTGAGCCAGCGGTTGTATCAAAAAGCAATAAAGTCATACACAATACACATCTGAACGTCACCTGGCCTGGTATATACGGATGACTGGACTTGTATCTGTGCCGTTCACAGTTGGTTAACTCTGAGTTCTAAGGGAAAAATAATATATCAAATGCCTCCTGCAGGATAGTTCTCAAGAACAATGACACTCACACTCACAAGTGTCTGTGTCTGTGTCTGCCACTAGCTATTTAAGATGACACAGATGGCATTGGATAATTACAGCCAAACATAGTTTATGATTTACAATGAGTCAGTCCATTCTTCTTGTCTGCTGGTGAGTGGCCTGTGCAGCGCAGGCACATGTGGAGGAGGCCTGAACCATGCGCTGCCTGGAGATGTGGCGTTACCGAGCTGAGCACAAATGTAGCATGACAGGCATTAGATTCCAGTGTATAGAGCATACTAATGTGCACTGGACTCACACACACACACTCCTATGGCGATGGACACGTTTGAAGGGCACATGCCGCCTGCCTGTCTCCTGGGTCGCTCGGAAACGCTGGAGTGGCACCAATGTCATCAGTCTCAGGGACAAGGAGAGTGCTCCATCAGAGGAGACAGGAGGAGACAGGACACATTCTACTGAGGAGACAGGACACATTCTACAGAGGAGACAGGACACATTCTACTGAGGAGACAGGACACATTCTACTGAGGAGACAGGACACATTCTACTGAGGAGACAGGACACATTCTACTGAGGATACAGGACACATTCTACTGAGGAGACAGGACACATTCTACTGAGGAGACAGGACACATTCTACAGAGGAGACAGGACACATTCTACAGAGGAGACAGGACACATTCTACAGAGGAGACAGGACACATTCTACAGAGGAGACAGGACACATTCTACAGAGGAGACAGGACACAATCTATTGAGGAGACAGGACACATTCTACAGAGGAGACAGCACACATTCTACAGAGGAGACAGCTGTGGTCCCTGGCAAGAGCCCAGGGTTTTGAAAGAAATAGCCAAAATAGAAATCCACAAACTGTCTCCACAAAGCGGCAATATTAAACTCATGGTATGAAGTCCTTTCAACTGACAACTATTATGTATTTGATGTTGACAAATCTGATTTTTGGAGAGGGCCAAGCCTGTTGTTCCAGTCGGACTAGAGTTGTCCCTGCATTGATTGTGACCCAAACTAAACAAAACTTAGTTACGAGGATCAAGCGCTTTGTTTTGGTAGGAAGACAATTGAATTAAGTTGGAATGTGGGCATCTACTTCCAGGAAATAGTGGCACTTGACATCTAAACAATCTAAGCAGACAGATTTGAACCCTCGTGACGACCAGCCTCCCAGCAGGCTAGCAGTAGCATGGTGGCTACTCCACCGGCCTCAGAACTGTGGTTCTCCACGGAGCGGGTCCAGCAGACAGAGCAGACGGGCGGAGACACTTGAGAGGGTGGTGCTTATCACACGTCCCTCCCACTTTTAAAAATAAGCAATTATGTCCTACTTTTCACAGCAGGTCAGCTCATCACTATCAGATCTGACTTTCACTATGTTGCCTCTGATATATTTGCTGATAGTGCAAACTGCCACTAAACTCCCTCTTTTAGGAGAACTCTCTGAGTAGCGAGCCCCGTGAGTTTCAGTCTCTCCCCCGCGCTCCCTTATCGGACTCTCACCAGAAAAGTTGCATAGTGCACCTTTTAATATGAACAGGATTTGTCCTTTCCTGGTCTGCGCAAAAGGCACCATAGAAGTCTGCAGCTGTGCAGAATTTTAACTGACATAATTACAAAAACAGGCTTAACAATAGATGCATAGATGCTAAAGTGAACTGCACATGGAGGCTAAAGTGAACGGCACACGGAGGCTAAAGTGAACGGCACACGGAGGCTAAAGTGAACGGCACACGGAGGCTAAAGTGAACGGCACACGGAGGCTAAAGTGAACGGCACACGGAGGCTAAAGTGAACTGCACACGGAGGCTAAAGTGAACGGCACACGGAGGCTAAAGTGAACGGCACACGGAGGCTAAAGGGAACGGCACACGGAGGCTAAAGTGAATGGCACACGGAGGCTAAAGTGAACTGCACGCGGAAGCTAAAGTGAACGCCACACGGAGGCTAAAGTGAACGGCACACGAAGGCTAAAGTGAACGCCACACGGAGGCTAAAGTGAACGCCACACGGAGGCTAAAGTGAACGCCTGTAGGGGAATGGAGATGGACATTCCACGGCCAGATAACAGAAAATCTCTCTTTGAACATTGGGGGTTTTTCGTTCTCCCTGTCTCCCTCACCGCAGGGGAGCCGCTGTGACTTTTCTGCGAACAGATCTTCTTCTCCCCAAGCCGGACCTACACTGACGGTAGACTACTGGGGGACGGCCGTGACCAAGACAAGTCCCGGTACCACCCCGGACCCGACTCTACCAGCTCCGCCCGACGTTATTCGGACTATGACCTACGGGACAGGCGACGCGACAGACGTGACGGCCCCCGCAGGCACTACGACGACCACAGGGACGCACGACGAGATGACCGTGGGGACACTCGTAGGTACCCCGACGACTTCAGGGACACTCGTAGGTACCCCGACGACTTCAGGGACACTCGCAGGTACCCCGACGACTTCAGGGACACTCGCAGGTACCCCGACGACTTCAGGGACACTCGTAGGTACCCTGACGACTTCAGGGACACTCGTGAAGACTATCGCGAGGGCAGAGACCCCGATAGACGCCATCGAGGCCCGACCGACCATGACTTCGACAAAATAGCCAGGCATATCTCTCGGTTTGAGCCCAAGCCAGGCGTCGCTAACGACACCGGGGGGTCAACGCCACATAGAAACTTTTGACCGACAGATGACCCTCCCCCTACACCTGTTGTACAAACCGGGAGAGGTTAGCATCGCAACCGCCTACACCACCCACCAATACATGTCGGACTCACAGGAGCACCTGAAAACGACCTTCCCTCTCACTCAGAAGCTTGAGAAAAGTGCAAAGGACTTTAAGGCTTACTACGATCAGAAAGCCCCAAAGGACGAGCTCCAGATCGGGGACAAGGTATGGTATCACATCTTAGCGCACCCGATCGGACAGACAAGAGACTGGCTAACCAAGCTAACCCGAAAGCTCCTCCCACGTTGGTCGGGACCCTACGAGATTGTCAACAAACGATCTCCGGTGGTGTACCATGTGAAGATCACCAAAGGACGCAGAGAACCTACTCTGAAGTGGGTTCATCGCAACCAAATCAAAGCGCACCAAAACCCCATGGGACATGTCAGGGATGCCGATAGTTCCAACTAGAACACAACTCTGACAAACACACGCCCGTTAGGGACTGTACTAACAACTGTTTTGCACGGATTGTAAAGTCTACTAACCCTAACCACTAAAACCTAATCATCAAGGAATTACGTGTTAGTGTCTCTAAAAACATCCCCAGATGTACGTTGACAGAAGCATGTGGTCACAACGCCTCCTCCTGATGGCATATGACACTTACAGACCCCAGACGTTATTGCGTATAGTTAAAAAAGGCAGCGCGTGCCCAACCTTCGTGGCGGTGCGAGACCAGGTCACAGAGACCCGGGCTAAAATAGTTGGGGGGCCGTCGACTCGTGAACCCTTCCCTCCGAGAGGCGATCCTCCACTATGACAAGCATGACACAGCAGCACGAGTCGTTCTGCCCCGACACCTAACACAGGCGCCACCTACTGGAGCTTGGAAAATCTTAGCCAAATCCCCGACTTACAGCTGGTCCTAAGCCCGCAAAGTCCCTACCACTAGCCTCGTATGTTAATCTCCCCTGCATGCAAACCATAGAGTAGAATATTCCGTCACCTGTTTCGAACAGAAGCGGTCCAACCTAGAAGTTGCCCCTTTGCTAGGGTGAAACGTATGTCAGGAACCTTGTTAACCACTTTCGTTTTTTTTTCTCACCATAGACATCCACTTTGATCTAATTTTGTACCTCGATACTACATAAGCTACCTCGGTGTCTTAGAATCTTGTTTCTACGCCCAAATTCTTGCACTAGGAGTCAAGAGCTCTTGCATGGTTTACCACTCCCTCTCAGGATGATGTGCTGAGAGTTAGTAGCCTAGGGATAGTGTAACACCCACTAGCACCTGCCCCTCAGCCCAAATAGGATAAAGCGACCAGTCCAGGTTCAGAGGTTTACCCAAATCATGCCACTCTGTGCCGCTCGCTGACTCGGTAAGGACATTCCCTTTGACATTTGCCCGATGCTTCTTCATCGGAGAACCAACGGCCAATCGGGGGGTTGTAGGGGAATGGAGATGGACATTCCACGGCCAGATAACAGAAAATCTCTCTTTGAACATTGGGGTTTTTTCGTTCTCCCTGTCTCCCTCACCGCAGGAGCCGCTGTGACTTTTTGATAACAGATCTTCTTCTCCCCACAGTCTTACAGGAAGACGCCCCGATGAACTATGTTTAACGTGATTATGCCATGAATGTTTGTCCGAATCAACTCCCTACACCGCATGTTTCACCTTGTGTTACGTATTTTTCCACTGTTTAAGGTTTTATATTCCCAATGCTTTAACTCGAGCGCCCATCACAGGTGAAAGAAGATGTAAAATGTGTCTACCTCAAGAAATAATGTGCACAAACTGCCAAAAGTGTTTAACGTGTAAATGTTAAAACAGGGTTCAATGTTTTTGCCATTATTATTTACGTTACTCCAGTTTTATTTTCTCGGTCAGGAAAATGTTAAACAGGAAGTTTTCGCAGTAGCGCCCGCCCCTTTCGCTCCCAGCATGCCCTGCGGGCCAGGTATCAAAAGGACGCTCCAAGCTAGAAACGCTCTCTTGTTCTCTTCTCTTGCTTTGTCTTCTCTCTTGGAAGCCGTCTCCACGGATGAGCTTTCACTTTTCCTTTGTCTCAACAAAATCCGTCCGTCACGTGGTCGACAAGGCCATGCCAGCCCTGGACTCTGAAACCACCTGAAACCACCTGGAACTACCTGGAACTACCTGGAACTACCTGGAACTACGCTTAAGCGCTAAACCGGACAGAGACTTTCTTTGCTACTTCGTTTCTTTTCTTTTTGAAGTAATCTACGCCGTTTACGTGGATCAGCGCTACGTCCTCATCTGAGTAAAGGCCGCGTGAGGAGCTAACACGCCGCTAAAGCGTTCTACCGCTAAGGAACTCTCGGATATCGCCGCCGCTTCAAGGAGGTCGCAGCACACCGCTCCACGCGACCCCTCGCTTCCAGGCGCAGCACACCGCTCCCCGGCGCGGCACACCGCTCCAAGGCCGCCGCCAGCTCCACGGCCGCCGCCCGCTTCACGAACCTTCGCCGCCACACCGCTCCACGTGACGCCTCGCTACGGACCTCGTCACAGACCCCGTCCGCGGACAAGGACCAGTCGGACCGAGTCTCTACAGAACCGTAAGCCGAGTTAAGCGTGCGGTCCGTTTTGTGGCGTGATTTGGGTAGAGCTCAGCTGTTCCTCCTCCCTTTAGCTTCTCACTTTCCCTCTTTATGATATAGATTTGCATAGACACGTTTGGTTATCAAAGGCAAAACCCTGGTTTAACATTATCTGCATGAAATCTGCTGTTAAATCTGATATAACGTCACCTGTGATTTACCTGCTTGCATTTCTGCTCCGGTATTTTGATTACCCTTTTGATAAATAAACTACACAAAAGAGTTATTGACTATTGTTTGTTTGAATAGACTATGTGTAAGTCCCTGAATCGTGAAACACCCTTCAGACCTTTTTAACGAGCGCGATTAAGGACCGTATCTTAGCTCTTGGGTTTTACCCTGGTGCCCCGTCTTGTCTCGTTTCTGCTAAGAAACCTCCCTTAATCATAAACTGAATACATGTAGTTTGAGACCCTACACGCCACACGGAGGATAAAGTGAACGGCACACGGAGGCTAAAGTGAACTGCACACGGAGGCTAAAGTGAACTGCACACGGAGGCTAAAGTGAACTGCACACGGAGGCTAAAGTGAACGCCACACGGAGGCTAAAGTGAACGGCACACGGAGGCTAAAGTGAACTGCACGCGGAAGCTAAAGTGAACTGCACGCGGAGGCTAAAGTGAACGGCACACGGAGGCTAAAGTGAACGGCACACGGAGGCTAAAGTGAACGCCACACGGAGGCTAAAGTGAACTGCACACGAAGGCTAAAGTGAACGGCACACGGAGGCTAAAGTGAACGCCACACGGAGGCTAAAGTGAACGACACACGGAGGCTAAAGTGAACGGATCGCGGAGGCTAAAGTGAACGGCTCATGGCTAATGCAAAATGTCTGCAGAGTTACAACTGAAAATGCTGTGCTATTTCACACAACAAAACTCTTCCCAGTCGCAGTCGTGAGTTTAAAACACGCTGCTCTCTTTTGACCTTAAAATGCGCTCTGCGCCCCACGGATTCACATGTTTTTAATTAAAGATGTAAGTTAAACGAATCATCAAGGCAATACAATATTAATCAGAGCTATTTTGTAATCCAATTACTCTATTTACTCAAGTAATCATTGAATAGCCCTAATTACATTTTTAACACAGTTCCATCCATAGACATAGTATGTCTTTACTTTTTACTCTTTTACTTTAAGTACATTCACAATGGTGTATTTTTGTACTTTAACTGAAGTAAAGGAGTTTCAGCTGTACTTTGACTTTTACCAGAGCAATTGTGTACGTAATTGTACTCTTACTTGAGAACTGAACTGCTTTTACCACCTCTGGTATTGGGACAGGGACCTATGAGGGACAGAGACCTATGAGGATTTTAGAGTGTAATAGCACATCACAATTCAAAACGAAATATTATATCTTATGAACGGTGAAAAGTACTCAAAAATGGCACTGATGAACAGGAACAGACGTGAGGTGCTGTACGGACACTTCTTCCAATACAAACTGGAGTTTGAGCGAGGAGCAGAGTCAGACATGTGCTCGCAGCTCATCTGCTTCCATCAGCCCTTAATCACAGCTCCAGACGCACTCCACAGCTCTCATAGAATATTCGTTATAGAAATAAAAATCATAAATTAGGATTCCCATCTTTTGGAAATGGGTTTTACTTTTCCCCTCTGATTTGCATAAGTGAAGTGACAGCTTGCCTGGGTGGCGCCAACGCAGCAAACAGTGCACTTTTCTGATTTATTCATTAATATTCTTTTTTAGCTAGCATAACACCTATATTAGAGAGCTAAAAATGGAAACAATTTCCTTCTGATAATTGCTACAGCTCCAGAGAAAGTGCCAAATGCAGCTGAATGGAACCTGTTTCAAATGAGTCTGAACAACTTTTTTTTTTCATTCAGCGTTTTTATAAATATTTGATTTAATATTAAAAACAATATAAGATAGAGTGGATGGTGAAATGTAAAGACTGTTGCCTCTGTCAGCCTTTGTTTGATCTGCTTTAAACATTATAAACCCCCAATGTGAACAATGCATTTAGAAAGAGCAGAATGTTTTGGGCAGAGCTGGATGGGCTTATATGAAACTATAGGACATAAAAACTCCACCTTCAGTTCAAACATCATCGTGGTTGGATCATCATCATGGCTGCATGACCCAAATCTACCACACCAAACAAGACCCAAGTAGTAGTAAGTTGAAGATGAAAGTGGTGCCCGTGATCATCGGAGCACTCAGGACATTTCCCCTTGAACTGGAGAACAGCAGATCCCACGAGAAAAACATGAGATCTCAGTCCATCCAGGACAACTGTGTCGAGCTGCTGAGCTGGTTTCCAACTGCTGACCTTCAATTAAGGTCATGGACTCTACCACTCATCAAGGTCACAATTATTTAGGCAGATTAGTTTGCCTATAGAGTTTGGCTATAGAGTTTGGCTATAGAGTTTGGCTATAGAGTTTGGCTACAGAGTTTGCCTATAGAGTTTGGCTACAGAGTTTGGCTATAGAGTTTGGCTATAGAGTTTGGCTACAGAGTTTGGCTATAGAGTTTGGCTATAGAGTTTGCCTATAGAGTTTGGCTACAGAGTTTGGCTATAGAGTTTGGCTACAGAGTTTGGCTATAGAGTTTGGCTACAGAGTTTGGCTATAGAGTTTGGCTATAGAGTTTGGTTACAGAGTTTGGCTATAGAGTTTGGCTACAGAGTTTGGCTATAGAGTTTGGCTATAGAGTTTGGCTACAGAGTTTGGCCATAGAGTTTGGCTACAGAGTTTGGTTATAGAGTTTGGCTATAGAGTTTGGCTATAGAGTTTGGCTATAGAGTTTGGTTATAGAGTTTGGTTATAGAGTTTGGCTACAGAGTTTGGCTATAGAGTTTGGCTATAGAGTTTGGCTATAGAGTTTGGCTACAGAGTTTGGCTATAGAGTTTGACTATAGAGTTTGACTATAGAGTTTGGCTATAGAGTTTGACTATAGAGTTTGGCTATAGAGTTTGACTATAGAGTTTGGCTATAGAGTTTGACTATAGAGTTTGACTATAGAGTTTGGCTATAGAGTTTGGCTATAGAGTTTGGCTATAGAGTTTAACTATAGAGTTTGGCTACAGAGTTTGACTATAGAGTTTGGCTACAGAGTTTGGCTATAGAGTTTGGCTATAGAGTTTGACTATAGAGTTTGGCTATAGAGTTTGGCTATAGAGTTTGGTTATAGAGTTTGGCTATAGAGTTTGGCTATAGAGTTTGGCTATAGAGTTTGGCTATAGAGTTTGACTATAGAGTTTGGCTACAGAGTTTGACTATAGAGTTTGGCTACAGAGTTTGGCTACAGAGTTTGGCTATAGAGTTTGGCTATAGAGTTTGGCTATAGAGTTTGGCTATAGAGTTTGGCTACAGAGTTTGACTATAGAGTTTGGCTATAGAGTTTGGCTATAGAGTTTGGCTACAGAGTTTGGCTACAGAGTTTGGCTATAGAGTTTGGCTATAGAGTTTGGCTATAGAGTTTGGCTATAGAGTTTGGCTATAGAGTTTGGCTACAGAGTTTGGTTATAGAGTTTGGCTACAGAGTTTAGCTACAGAGTTTGACTATAGAGTTTGGCTATATAGTTTGGCTATAGAGTTTGGCTATAGAGTTTGGCTATAGAGTTTGGTTATAGAGTTTGGCTATAGAGTTTGGCTATAGAGTTAGGCTACAGAGTTTGACTATAGAGTTTGGCTATAGAGTTTGGCTATAGAGTTTGACTATAGAGTTTGGCTACAGAGTTTGGCTATAGAGTTTGGTTATAGAGTTTGGCTATAGAGTTTGGCTATAGAGTTTGACTATAGAGTTTGGCTACAGAGTTTGGCTATAGAGTTTGACTATAGAGTTTGGCTACAGAGTTTGACTATAGAGTTTGGCTACAGAGTTTGGCTATAGAGTTTGGTTATAGAGTTTGGCTATAGAGTTTGGCTATAGAGTTTGGTTATAGAGTTTGGCTATAGAGTTTGACTATAGAGTTTGGCTATAGAGTTTGGCTATAGAGTTTGGCTATAGAGTTTGGCTATAGAGTTTGGCTATAGAGTTTGGCTATAGAGTTTGGCTATAGAGTTAGGGTTAGGGTTATGGCAGAAGGTCCTGGGAGGATGGTGTGGGGCCTCTCTCTGAGTTTGCACGTTTCAGGTTTTCTGGTGTCCTCTAAAAAATGTGCTTGTTTTCTTATTTACAGTGAGAAATTAAATACTGAGCCATTTTCTGTTTTCAGGTAAAAACTAAAAGTTAATTCCTTGTTTTCTCTTTCATGTAGAGATTGGAAAACGGGAAATGGGTTTTCCGATTGTGGTTTTAATGACCTAAAACAAAATGGGTCTTTTTGTTAACGCTGCGACGAGCTGGCCCCTGTCCTGGGTGTGCCCGCCTAAGGCCCCGGAAAGGGAACAAGCGCTAGAAAATGAATGGATGAAAATGGGTCGTTTTCCAATTTTGTATTTCCCATTTCAAAACAAGTACACCAAGCATTCTGCCCCGTTCTCCAATCAGATCTGACTTTTCATTTAGCCAGAGGAGAACCTCTGCTTCAATCAATTATCTTGACCATTGGAGACCCCGTTTGGAATAGATCAGTAGATCATTAATGATCAGTAGATCATTAATGATCTACTGATCATTAAAGTGGGGTTTTCGGCCTAGTCTTTGTTCCAATGATGCTGTTCCCAGAGAAGACGGACCGAGCTGCCTGGGATTTTCTCTATTAATCTCTCCAGGTCATAATCATTCAATGACATGAAAATATCCAAAGGAGAAGAGCAAATATCCATAAAGATAGAGGGCTAAATCTCCAAGGAGAGAAATGAAGGAAGAAGTCTAAGAAGTCTATTACTTTAATAGCTGAAAAGTGGGACTCTCACTGGTGATGTCATACTTTATGTTGATTATATATTCTGTAATCAATGTATGTAAAACAATTTGACATGCAATGGATGAGTATGTTCTACGAGCCTCTAATTCAGACAGAAATCCGTCTGGTCTTCAGTCAGTCTGCTGCGTCTCAGGCAGAACTCAGACAGAAAGAGCCACTGCACCACTGAAGATCACACAAAGGCCTAACCCGGACCCTGAGCTTGAGCCAGGAGGACGGGTTTAGGGTCAGGGGTTAGAGGTTAGGGGTTAGGGTCAGGCCCATGTGCTGTGGAATGACATGAACTGCATTATGGATTAACAGCAGAATCAGCCACCAACAGCCAAATCAAAGATTCTGAAGACAGTTTGAAAGACAAAAAGGTTTGTTTTGGTTAGGGTTAGTAACCCTAGGGTTAGTACAATTCTAAAGGAGGCCGGTCCATGTTTAGTCCTGACTCTGGCACCAGCAGGAGGCCGGTCCATGTTTAGTCCTGACTCTGGCACCAGCAGGAGGCTGGTCCATGTTTAGTCCTGACTCTGGGCACCAGCAGGAGGCCGGTCCATGTTTAGTCCTGACTCTGGCACCAGCAGGAGGCCGGTCCATGTTTAGTCCTGACTCTGGCACCAGCAGGAGGCCGGTCCATGTTTAGTCCTGACTCTGGCACCAGCAGGAGGCCGGTCCATGTTTAGTCCTGACTCTGGCACCAGCAGGAGGCTGCAAAAGCACATTTGCTCCTTTTCTTTCTTAAGTCACAAAATGGAGCAGTTGTTCCAAAACTGAGGTGTGACGACACAATCTGGATCTCGATAGACTTCTGCTGATATACATTCTACCACGTCATGAATACAAACTATTGTTGCATTCCTTGTCTGTTCTAGACTGTTGTGCTCACTGCATGTTCCACTCAGGGTGGGCCCAGTGGTCAGTGCATGGTCACTGCACCGGCCCAAACACTCTCCCAACCTGATTGGCTGAGAGGAGAGCACAACATGCTACTATCACTGAATATTGGTTGTTTTTCAGATGTCAGAATGCTCTGCATGAATACATGAATGAATTATAGTGGAGTGAGTGACAAGCTGTGGGAGGAGCCTGGTTCCCAGAGAGGGCCCCAAGGCAACAGCTGAAGGTCAAGAGAAGCCCATTATGAAAAGATGTGGGGTAAAAGGGAAAGCGCCACCCGAGGGCCATGCCACCCGAAAGCCAAGCCACCCGAGGGCCAAGCCACCCGAGGGCCAAGCCACCCGAGGGTCATGCCACCCGAGGGCCAAGCCACCCGAGGGCCAAGCCACCCGAGGGCCAAGCCACCCGAGGGTAATGCCACCCGAGGGCCAAGCCACCCGAGGGCCAAGCCACCCGACGGCCAAGCCACCCGAGGGTCATGCCACCCGAGGGCCAACCACCCGAGGGTCATGCCACCCGAGGGCCAAGCCACCCGAGGGTCATACCACCCGAGGGCCAAGCCAACCGAGGGCCAAGCCACCCGACGGCCAAGCCACCCGAGGGTCATGCCACCCGAGGGCCAAGCCACCCGAGGGCCAAGCAACCTGAGGGCCAAGCAAACCGAGGGCCAAGCAACCCGAGGGCCAAGCAAACCGAGGGCCAAGCAACCCGAGGGCCAAGCAAACCGAGGGCCAAGCCACCCGAGGGCCAAGCCACCCGAGGGTCAAGCCATTGAACTGAAGAGGGAATACGACAGTTACTATTACAGTTATATTATTATATTTGGGAATGTGGGTGGAGCTGCAGATGTCCTGGAGTTTTGTGGGTGGAGCTGCAGATGTCCTCATATAAGCTTGATATATTTTTGTAAGAGAGGAAACATTTCTTGTACAACATTCTTCTGTTAACAGTCTCATCCTCTCTCTCCAGTGTGTTGTGCAGGATCTATAGAGCTCTGATAACAGTCTTCAACTCCTCATATTTATTGTAATTTTCTGGTGTGTGGGCAATAATGCATCTGAAGTGCTTTGCTCCTCATTTGAGCGCAGCAGACTCCAGAGGAGGCAGATCGCTGCTCCCGCTGGGCTGTGGATTGATATGATGCTGAGGTATAGATATGTATTCAAGCGCTGGGGAGGGAGAAGGCGAGCGCCACGCTGGCTTTGAATTTCCCGTTTACAAATGCAATTATCAATGTCAATAAACAAGCAAATCCATTCATACAAAACTGTGCACCAAATATAAGGACATTGCTACAATAAATAACATATTTGATTGAGGTGAGCGCTACAACTTGCAACAACTTTCTTTATTCGTGACTACATTTGTGTCTGACCGTGGCTAAACCAGTTACATGTCTACCCGGAGACATTTTGAGTTATTCACATATTCTGAAAGTGTTAATTCAAAGCTTTCCAATGATGTCTCACTCATGTAGATCTGATAATATTTGAGTAAGTTGTGGTCATTTGAATGTAAACAACTCTCAAACCCATTCACTGAGAAAACGGCTTCCAAAGTTTCTCACCTGAGTGAGCCCAGAGTCACAGGGGGCGGGGCTCATTTGCATCTCATTGAGATAAACCCTCCCCCTGTCACACTGACAGCCCCTCCCCCTACAGCTGTCACTCAAGACTCAAAAGGAGTGTTGTTATTGATGTGAACTGGACTTGAATCAGAATTAGAAGTTACTGTATTAAAATGGAAATACTTGGATTACAAAAGGCCCTGAATAGAATCAAAGAATCAGAATCAGAATCAGAATAGGGTTCATTGCATTTGTCGATAAACATAATTCACAGGTGATTCAGTGCAACACAAACAACAAAAGATAAGATAAGAGCCTTTAATGTTACAACGCAGTAGATACAGGGGGAAAGGACAGATAACTTATAGGAAGTTTAAAAAACACTCTTAATAGAAGAACTCTTATAAACAGATGCCAGGGCCAGGTATACGAACTGCAACGGGTCCATGGCTTTGAATATATGAGATATGAGATAATAGATATGATATGTACACCACCAGAGTCCAATTACATCAGAGATCACATCCTCATCCTCTTCTTCGTCTGTGCACTCTTCTGTGCTGTGACTCTCGGCTCTTGGCATCAAAGCTGTAAACAAATAACAGGACATTTAAGAAATGGCTCACTATTTCACATAAAACACTCATTAACTATTTTTTTTTTTTTTAACACAATGTGAGAGTTTCAATCTAAATACCTGAAGTGCTGATAACTCTTGATCTTTGGAAGCCGTCTGAAGAAGGGACTCAGATGCTTCTGCCAGTCCAAGTTCTTGACAAACACTTTGCCATCCGCCGTTCCAACAAGCTGTGGGATATTGAGGTGAGACTCAGGAGAGCTGTTTTCCACTACCTGATGACAAGGGCAACAATGTAAAAAAATGAGAACAGAAGAAACATATCTTAAGCAGAGAGCAGCACTGAAGTTTTGCCAGGCTAATGTTTACACATTACAGTAGTCAAATAATATAAACTAACCTCAGCGATGTCTTCCAAAATGTCAACCCTGGTCTTCATGTATGCTCGCTTGATAAGTCCAAAGCCGCAATCAGGGGAGAATTTGGTGTGGCCAGCAATGAGGAAGTGGATGTCCATTGTGTAGTGAAGCTTGGCCCCGGCTGCAAAGGGTTGGACGGAAAGTGTATCTGTAGTAGACAGAGAGAGAAAAGGAGATTAGATTAATACATATGACATTTGATTAAGACGTATATGTCTCTATATTTGCTATTCTGCATTTGCACTATTATTAGTACCTGCTGTGCAAAGTCAAAGCTGTAATGCATCCTGATGTCTTTGCTTGCTGGCGGTGAGGGTCCGAAAGACAGCACATTAGATTCTGTTGTAGAGATCTGTGCGTGGCCTGCAGCTTCTGATGTGTTGGAGAAGCTGTTTCCTCAGTGATCTGAAGCTTGATGTACAAACTGCAGGCTCACCTGAAAAACAGATGTTGCTTATGGTTAATTATACTCTAATCATTAAAACATGAAAATCACCAAAATAATGTTTTACACTTACCACGCTCCTTAGCAGACTTCACGTAGAGACAGGTCATGTCAGTCAGGGTGTCTTTGCCAATTCTGAAAAGGGGGATAAAAGGATTAGGGTTAACAGTAATATGGGAATAACACGCTTCACAGATAACAGTTCACATTGTGACGTTAACGGTGTATTTAAGATGCAAAACGCGGAGATATTGGGACATCTGCCCTCGGCTAGCGATGCTAGCTAGCTCACTTGAGATAACACGGCTCGTAAAAGCACGCCTTCCCACGCCGAAAAATAACCCAATAACATAGCAAAGTTTAGCTTACAACTTAGCTCCGAATAGCTGCGTTTAGCTCCGGGCTGTGGGGGTAACAGCCGGTTTAGCACCATAAAACAGACACAAAGCACGACCCACACAACCCACGGGCCAACCCACGCCGAAAAATAACCCGATAACATGGTGATAACAGCAAGTAGTCACATTAAGCCTGTATTGCAGAGTGCACTGAAGCAACATGTTAGCTTAACATTAGCTCCACCGGAGCAGACAAGTAAGATTCTAAAGTGATCACGAGACCGCCTTAAAACACAGCGTTAAAGCAATAATTTAGTAGTAAAGTAAAAGTGTACCTGAGTAAACAGTTCTGTTCCAATGTAGTCCAGGAAATGTAAGCTCTGAAGACTGTGCTCTGCAGACGGTCTGGAGTAATGAGAGGAAAACACGGAGCAGCAGCTGTAGCCATGTGGATCACAGCTGATTGGTGGAAAATGTAAACAATACGTTGGCTAGAAAAAGGTGACGCCCCCCAGGGGAGCAGGAAAAAGACCCCAAAACTCCACATTTTTAACAGCTTAAAGTATACGTTTAAGACAACCAATAGTGTTATCTGAAGCACACAGGGGCTTATTCATAACATCAACTAGCACATTCTGCAAAAAAACGAAAATCACACATTTGAAAAAAACAATCTTTTTTGGGGTTTATCTCAGTTTCACCGAGGCCGACATGTACCGGCATTTAGGCTGCTGCGCCACATTTGTGAAGTAAAACATGAGTTGGGGTGGGTGATACACTTCAGGCAGTGTTGGGTCATATCGATGGTTGTCAGATAGTGCTGCTGGGGTCAACTCTCAGGAGCATCTCGAGGCCCATCGTAGTTCAAATAAATGTATTTTTGTAACATCCAAAATCACAACAGCAGTTGGGCCAGTTATTTTATTACTTGGTTTAAGGATTTTTAAATGAAATATATTCCTGTGCTGTGCTTCTTCTGCAGGAAGAGCAAAGAACGCCAAATCAAGAAGTTCAACATTCTTTTGAACAAAAAGAATGCAGGTGAGGTCGAGCTAGACATTAGGACTGAGACAGACAAATTAGCGTCCAGCAAAAACAATTGGATTAAGAACCTATCAGATCGTGTTCTGACACAGGCAGAAAAGGAGGTGCTCTCTAAAGGTCTCAACTTTTCTGTCACCTCTAAACACATCCCTACAGAGGACTACATCACAGCCACTGAAACTGCAATTAGAAACAACAAAATGTCTGAATCGGAGGCTGCAGACCTGAGGTTACGTGTCACAGCGACCCTGAAGAGTGCCAAACCACCGCCTTCAAATATCACATCTGAAGAGAGAAAAGCACTTTCAGCACTGGAAAAAGATCATAGCATCAACATCCTCCCAGCAGACAAGGGACGTTGCACTGTGATTCTCAACGCAGCTGATTACGAAGCCAAAGTCCACACCCTCCTCGAGGACACGACCACATACGAGCGCTTGAAAAGAGATCCGACCAGTGGCTACAAGAAGAAAGTGATAGACTGTTTACAAAGGCTGGAAAAAGAGGAAGTGATAGACCGGCCTCTGTATTACAGACTGTATCCTGGTGAAGCCATGCCCTGCATTTATGGCCTTCCAAAAATACACAAAAAGGAGGTTCCACTCAGACCCATAGTGTGCAGCACAGATTCCATCACCTACAATGTGGCCAAGCATTTAACAACTATATTGGCTCCGCTTGTGGGGAATTCGGAACATCATGTGGAAAACACGCACAACTTTGTGGATAAAGTGAAACATCTCCAACTGGACCCAGATGACCTCATGGTTTCATATGATGTTGTGTCCCTGTTCACCTGCATCTGACCTCTGACCTCTGATGCAGTAGCAGCAGTGAGGATCAGACTGCAGGAAGACACCACCCTACAGGAAAGGACTAAACTGACACCTGAACACATATGTAAACTGTTGGACATCTGTCTGAACACCACTTACTTTCAATTCCGGGGACAATTTTACAGACAGATTCATGGCTGTGCCATGGGCTCGCCCGTCTCTCCCATAGTGGCCAACCTGTACATGGAGCACTTTGAGAAGAAGGCACTGTCCTCATTCTCAGGCATAGCTCCAAAACTGTGGCTCCGCTATGTCGATGATACTTTTGTAACAATCAAGAAACAAGAGCTGGAAACCTTCTCTGATCACATCAATGCTGTGGACCCACATATCAGGTTTACAAGAGAAGACGCTAAGGAGAATCGCTTGGCCTTTCTTGATTGTTCCACGATCAGAGGAGAGGACGGGAAACTCCAAATAGAAGTATATAGGAAACCTACACACACGGACCAGTATCTGCTCTTTGGTTCCAACCACCCACTACAGCACAAGCTGGGTGTGATCAGAACCTTACAACACAGAGCTCAAGGTGTGTCCACCAGCTCAGAGGACAAGAAGAAAGAGGAAAAACATGTGTGAAATGCCCTCTCAGCCTGTGGTTACCCCGCTTGGGCTCTCAACAGAGTGAAGAGAACCAAGAAGCAGGACAAAAGGGAAACTGAACAGAGAAGGAAGGGTGTTTCTATCCCTTATGTGTCTGGCCTGTCGGAAAAACTGCAGAGAATTTTTAGACAACACGAAGTCCCTGTTTATTTTAAACCAGGAAACACTTTAAGACAAAAACTGGTTCATCCTAAGGACAAGTTGCCGACTCAAAAACAGAGCAATGTAGTTTATTCTATCCAATGCAGTGAAGAAAGCTGTAAAGAACGGTACATAGGTGAGACAAAACAGCCTCTACACAAGAGGCTTTATCAGCACAGAAGAAATACAAGTTCAGGACCTCAGAGTGCCGTGCATCTCCATCTTGAAGCCTCTAATCACTCGTTTGAAGACGGTGAGGTGAAGGTTTTAAGCAGGAGAAAAGATGGTTTGAAAGAGGAGTCAAGGAAGCTATTTTTGTTAAAAAAGAAAGACCTTCTTTAAACAGAAATGGAGGGCTCAGATTCAATCTTCCTGGTATCTATAATGGGTTACTGAACCCCTGGAAAGGTAGAAGACTAGGACAAGGACATTTAGATGCTAATCAGGTCCTCAGGGTGAGCCAGGGTCTCACAAAGACAAAGAGGATTCTAATAGCCCATTAAGATTCTGAATAGGCTCGGTAGATACAAGGGGGAGTTTCTGTTGAAACAAACAACTCTTTCTACTTCAGGAAGGCTCCTCCCAATGGGCGGGTCTTACCACAGAACAGTATTAATATCGGAGTTCTCGACCTAAATTCTGTTATTGACAATGACTCTTGGATGAGAGTCGAAACGTCTATTTTTTCAAACTGAGTCCAGATGAAACAACTGAAGCTTTTTCTACTATGGAACACGCCTGGACGAATGAGGGATTACACCGACAGTAGTAACACAGTAGTAACACAGAAGTAACACAGTAACACAGTAACACAGTAGTAACACAGTAGTAACACAGTAGTAACACAGAAGTAACACAGTACTAACACAGTAACACAGTAGTAACGCAGTAACACAGTAGTAACACAGTAACACAGTAGTAACACAGTAGTAACACAGTAGTAACACAACAGAGTAGTAACACAGTAGTAACACAGTAGTAACATAGAAGTAACACAGTAATAAGACAGAAGTAACACAGTAGTAACACAGTAGTAACACAGTAGTAACACAGTAGTAACACAGTAGTAACACAGTAATAAGACAGTAGTAACACAGTAGTAACACAGTAGTAACACAACACAGTAACACAACACAGTAGTAACACAACACAGTAGTAACACAGTAATAACACAGAAGTAACACAGCAGTAACAGTAGTAACACAGTAGTAACACAGTAGTAACACAGTAATAACACAGAAGTAACACAGTAGTAACAGTAGTAACACAGTAGTAACACAGTAGTAACACAGTAATAAGACAGTAATAAGACAGTAGTAACACAGTAGTAACACAGTAGTAACACAGTAGTAACACAGTAGTAACACAGTAATAAGACAGTAGTAACACAGTAGTAACACAGTAGTAACACAACACAGTAACACAACACAGTAGTAACACAACACAGTAGTAACACAGTAATAACACAGTAATAACACAGAAGTAACACAGTAACACAGTAGTAACAGTAGTAACACAACACAGTAACACAACACAGTAGTAACACAACACAGTAGTAACACAGTAATAACACAGTAATAATACAGAAGTAACACAGAAGTAACACAGTAGTAACACAGTAGTAGTAACACAACACAGTAGTAACACAGAAGAAACACAGTAGTAACACAGTGACTGTTCACATGAGCACTTTGAATTGCCTTGTGTTCTACAGAAAAGATTACCACTGTTGTGACTTCCCAGTACTTCTAGAGCCGCCGCCCACAGGAAATGACAGGCTGTCCTCTTCCTGCAGCTGACCCTCTGAGAGTCTCCAGGACTCAAGGTTCAGCTGGGGTTAGGGTTAGGCTTTTGGCCAGCGAACAATACAAACACACAATATAAATATGAGTGGATACACGCTCTGGTAGGTGTAAGTGGGTCTTAACGATGCGACTCTTGCATGTCACTCTGAAGTGAGTCCTGCACAATCTCAGCGTGTACAGGCTCTGGGCGAAAGCAGGGAAAAGGCATAACGTCATGACAGCTATTCCAATCTGATTGGTCAAAGCGCCAAGAAATCAAACTTTTTTTAAATCCAGTCAGAGAAAAGCTCCTTCACCGTCCACAAATACACAAAGTGCTGTTATGTGCACATTTTTAAATCTGCTAAAGTAGGCCTGTGTATGTTTAGGTTCGTCCTTTTGACTTCCGACCAAACTACAATGCTGTGCTCTGATTGGCCAGGCCCACAGTGGCTCAAAGCGAACAGCACGAGCCCAACCAGAGGTTCTGTAACTCCTGCAGCAGAGGTGAGAATGGAAGGCTGAGTGACAGGGCTAAATGAAGCTACAAACGCTAATATCTCCTGGTGTTCCCCAAGTCTCCCATCCAAGTATTGACCACGCCCTGATGACCACGCCCTGATCTGCCGAACTTCTGACAAGATGGACAAGGCAGCATGGCCGGTTAAGTGATGATTTTTGGACCTGAAGCCTGTACCCCACGTGTAACAGTGAAATATAATGTGGTGTGATTGTCTGGCTTTGAATCATCCATTATCCAATCAGGAGAGCAGCTGTTGATTTAGCTCCATCCAATGACACGGAAGGATTCAACAAGGTCGTCTTAAACACTGCTCCTACGCCTGCTTCTCGTGTGGATAAATGTGGAGAGTGATACACAAGGTTTTGGATGGAATGTGTTTTGTGAATTCCACACAAGCCTCTCCCTCACAACTGCAGCTTTCGCACCACTTTGTCCACGTTTACTAAATCTCTGCCGTCCATAAATCCACTCTGTCCATTTGAACTGTGTTAGGGAGCTAGCCATGCGTGCCGCCGGCGTTCCGTCTCAGCAGCATCTCGCCACCGCATCAGACCTGTCCACGCGCGGCACCGGCGAGAAGCGTGCATCTAAATATAATTGATTCCTTATCTAATGGTGAGGCATAGCTTGTGCAGGCTGTAATGGTTCTATCCATTAGGCCCAAGCCAAGCTGCCTCCTCCCGCAGGACGAGTAATGGGCCGCGCTCGCACCATGGCCTGACCAAATAGGCCGGCTGTGTAGTAGTAGTCTTTGTGCACGGAGCAAGTGTGTGTTTCGACTGTACATGAGGGATCACTGCCTTTGACTTCCTCGCCCGCGGTTAACAAGCAGCCCAGGGTGTGGAGACCAGGGACAATGGACTTAAGACAGCTCATAGCTGCAGGGACATTTGACTTATTCCAAATATGTTTTGGGACTTATTTCATTTTTACATTAGATTAGTATTTATTGTCCAAATGCATGTTGGACAAGTAAAGGACATGAAGACACATTGAAACAAACAAGTACGTGATGAAAACTTGACCAAATCCAATACAATTCTCCTTTTTCAAATTCCGTAGTAGTTTCCAGTCTGAGGCACAGATGAACTGCAAAACTGTGTCTGAAAACGTATTGCACAGTAAAGTGTTGCATAGTTATTAAACTATTTATATATATATAAATATAAATATATATACATATTTAATATGGTATTAAATGATGGTTAAAGTGACAGTGTTTAAGAAGTGTTCATGAGTCCAGCGGGAGAGGGAAAGAAAGTGTTCTTGTGGCGGGAGGTTCTGTGTATTTTATACAGCCCACTTGACCCCCACTTGACCCCCATATTGAACTTTTTTCCCCAGCCCTAATTTGTATAAAGGTATTTGGTATTTCATGATCCGGAGCGGCTGGCAGCAGCCACACTGTCTAACTCTCCAAAGTTTAGGAGAAGTCACTGGAGGTGGCTCCCAGTGGAACGTCTAAATGGCCCCAGAAGAGAAGACTAGGGCCTTGCGTTTCAATCCACTGACTCTGACATGGCTCCACTCCTCAGTCTGCAGCTTTAATTAGACATGAGGAGTGATGTTTCCTGTCTCCTGCAGGCGGAGCAGATGCAAGGCCCCAGAGTCTCTCCAGCGGGGGCCGTGCAGCACTGAGGGCTCCAGCACATATGCACCACTGGACCTGAAAAGTGCACACCTGCTTCACTAGCCGGATGAGCATGTAAACCAGAGGCAACTCCACATTTATGCTTAGGACAAGAATTTCACTCTCAAAGAACAAGTATTTCCCTCTAAAGGATTATGGGGACATAATAATAGTCCCCATAATTGCAGGCTCTCTGTGTGGTCAGAGGAACCATCCAGGGCCCCTTGTGCACGTTCAAACAGCGACAGTGTTGTTGTAAAAACTTTAGTCTAATGTAGTGCTTTCTCATACTCAGCTCCAGCTACCCTGGGGCAGAATGACTGAAGTGAGGCTAACAATATGAGCCAACAGCCTCTGACCATAGACCAGTGGTTCTTAACCTTTTTGGAGGTTCCAGAAGCACATTCACTGAACACTTCTTCAATGGAAAGATAAAATATGATTTGTTCAAAACATAGGTATATATTTTACTGGACGTGCATCAACATTACTGTGTTCAAAGAGTAAAATCATTCAAACATGATTTTCACACAAAAACAAAAACATAATCATGAATATTTACTGCATGAATGTGACTTCTGCTGTTTCTTTCACAGACGGGTCAGAAATGTGCCACTCTCATGTCATTTTCACAACAAAGTCTGATCCTTTTCTTAATGTCGGTTTCACTAGCAAGGACCACGCCACAACAATGAAATACGAAAGAATGTTTATTGATAAGTCATGATGGGTCGATGAGAGATCGATGAGAGCTCGATGAGATGAGAGAGCTCGATGAGATGAGAGAGCTCGATGAGATGAGAGAGAGAGAGATATCGAGAGAGCGAGAGAGAGATATTGAGAGAGCGAGAGAGAGAGAGAGAGCGAGAGAGAGATCGAGAGAGAGATATCGAGAGCGAGAGAGAGAGAGCGCTAGAGCGATATCGAGAGAGAGCGATAGAGCGAGAGCGAGAGCGAGAGCGAGAGCGAGAGCGGGAGCGAGAGAGATCGATGATATGAGAGAGAGAGATCGATGAGATGAGAGAGAGAGATCGATGAGATGAGAGAGAGAGATCGATGAGATGGCTGGGTAGAGACTCAGGATGGGGGCTCTGTCTCGGGTAATCAGCCCAGCCGATTCAGAACCCCCCCCTCCATGGATGGTTATGTGTTAAGGTGACGATGATAGAGACATGGGGTGGGAGGGTGGGGTCGAGAGAGCAGAGACAACAAGAGATGCTGGGATTGGCCTTTGCATATATAGGCCTTCTGGGTAATAAGAGGCGTGGTTAAAGAGTGGAGGTGTGGTTACTGAGGCGTGGTCCTGCTCCCGAATCTAAGTTAGCGATTACATCTCCAACTACACTTCACTAGCAAGGACCACGCCACAACAATGGAATACGAAAGAATGTTTATTGATAAGTCATGATGGGTCGATGAGAGATCGATGAGAGCTCGATGAGATGAGAGAGAGAGAGCTCGATGAGATGAGAGAGCTCGATGAGATGAGAGAGAGAGAGCTCGATGAGATGAGAGAGAGAGAGATATCGAGAGAGCGAGAGAGAGATATTGAGAGAAAGAGATATCGAGAGAGCGAGAGAGAGATATCGAGAGCGAGAGAGAGAGAGCGAGAGAGAGATCGAGAGAGAGATATCGAGAGAGAGAGAGAGAGAGAGCGCTAGAGCGATATCGAGAGAGAGAGCGATAGAGCGGGAGCGAGAGAGATCGATGAGATGAAAGAGAGATCGATGAGATGGCTGGGTAGAGACTCAGGATGGGGGCTCTGTCTCGGGTAATCAGCCCAGCCGATTCAGAACCCCCAAAAATGATTTAAATGAAGGAAGTTGATCTGGATCTTGACGTAAGCCTGGCTGAAAATAATGTTACGAGTGACACGGGGGAAGAGGAGCTGGATAGCCAAGCACTCTTGAAGAGTAGCTGGATGAAATCGAAAGCAGTCCGTCCGTTACTGAGACGAGGGTTAATTCTGGTACATTTGAATAGTGTTTTAGCGTTTGTGGTCGTCGACGGAAGCAGATGGAGAATGAGATGCAAGAGTGATAGGATTGAACGGACAGTCGATAGAACTGGATTTATGGTGGAGTCTCCTTGCTCCGGAGTGGAGAGCGAGATGTTTGCGTGGATTTAGGAGTTGACGAGCTGCGGGTAGCAAAGAAGTCAATATGAGCGATGAACGAGGGAACTTAATTGAGATGAATGAGATTGAGAATGAGAGGAATGAAAGATATGAGGGTAGTAGTATTGAGGAGTAGGAATTGTAGCGATCGTAGAGCGTCGGATTTGGGACGGTGCATCGAGAGTAGGAGTTGGTCAATTACGGTGACTTGAGTATGAGCAATGCAGGAGACGGATTGATAGAGGGGAATAGACTGAGTATTATGAGTTGCGCATAATAAGATATCCCTTATTGATCTACTAGAGAGGTGTTGAATAAGCCTTCCGACTGATCAAACCCCCAAAATGTCCAGAACGATAGTAGGGTATAATTCTGGCATTATGTGAATGCCTGGTAGAGGAGACTAAGCGCCTGAGGACCGTCCAGTGCGCACGGCATCTGGAATGGGTTGGAAGGGGCCGGAGCGCTCCGAGCGGTCTCCAATGCACCGACCGATGCGCGGTGGATAAGGTGCACGTTGAGAGATGTTTCTTCTGAAAAGAAGGAGGGAATGTGAGATGGATGAGCATCCCGGTGCCCGGTGACTGTTCCGGAGAGAGACTGCTTCCCGGTGCCCGATGAGACCCTGGTGAGGACACAGAAAAGCTTGAGTGGGATGTGGGATGAATGGGGAAGGGGTCGAATGGTTTCGAATGGGGAAGGGGAGGGGGGGGGGGGGGGGGGGGGGGAATAGAGCGGGATGAGTGATTAAGGGAGGGATGAATGAAGAGTCGAAAGATCGAGTGGAGAACGGACTCTGTGCGAGCAGAGGGTCGAAGGAGAGACTGTTGAGAACCAGAGGGGCGTATCCCGGTGGCTCTGTGGTAGACGTCCCTGTGCCCGGTGGCTCAGAGAAAGGCTCTGGAAAATGAATACATGGATTGGGGCGAGCATGAGGATGCTGCCGTGGGTCGGGGCGAGCGCGTGGGCGCGGCTGCTGATGAGATTCGTGCTTGGAGTGAACATGTTGCCGGCGGGGCTCTTAGCGAGCGTATGGCTGCGGGGCGGGGCTCTGAGCGAGCGTGTGGCTGCGGGCGGGGCTCTGAGGATGCGGAAAAGCTTGAGTGGGATGTGGGATGAATGGGGAAGGGGTCGAATGGTTTGGATGAATGGGGAAGGGGAGGGGGGGGAATAGAGCGGGATGAGGGATGAATGGAGGGATGAATGGCTGCTCTGGGGCGAGCGTGGCTGCTCTGCTCTGGGGCGAGCGAGGATGCTCTGGGGCGAGCGTGGCTGCGACGCTCTGGGGCGAGCGAGGATGCTCTGGGGCGAGCGAGGATGCTCTGGGGCGAGCGAGGATGCTCTGGGGCGAGCGAGGATGCTCTGGATGCTCTGGGGCGAGCGTAGATGCTCTGGATGCTCTGGGGCGAGCGTAGATGCTCTGGATGCTCTGGGGCGAGCGTGGGCGAGCGTGGATGCTCTGGGGCGAGCGTGGGCAAGCGTGGATGCTCTGGGGCGAGCGTGGATGCTCTGGGGCGAGTGTGGATGCTCTGGGGTGAGCGTGGATGCTCTGGGGCGAGCGTGGATGCTCTGGGGCGAGCGTGGATGCTCTGGGGCGAGCGTGGATGCTCTGGGGCGAGCGTGCTGCTGGCGGGTTCTGAGTGAGCTGTAGTTGTAACTGAGCTGTAAGTTGTGACATGTGGGTTGGCTGAGGGCTGTAGCTGAGAGTAGTAGCTCGGAGCTGTAACTGAGCTGTTGAGCTATTGAGCTGTAGCTGTAATTTGAGCTGTTGAGCTATTGAGCTGTAGCTGTAAATTGAGCTATTGAGCTGTAGCTGTAAGTTGAGCTATTGAGCTGTAGCTGTAAGTTGAGCTATTGAGCTGTAGCTGTAAGTTGAGCTATTGAGCTGTAGCTGTAAGTTGATCTATTGAGCTGTGAGCTGAGCTATTGAGCTGTGAGCTGAGCTATTGAGCTGTGGGCTGAGCTATTGAGCTGTGGGCTGAGCTATTGAGCTGTGAGCTGAGCTATTGAGCTGTGAGCGGAGCTATTGAGCTGTAGCTGTGAGTTGAGCTGTGAGCTGTAGCTGTGAATTGAGCTATTGAGCTGTAGCTGTGAATTGAGCTATTGAGCTGTAGCTGTGAATTGAGCTATTGAGCTGTGAGCTGTGCGTTGAGCTGAGAGATGAGAGTTGCGTTGAGCCTGCGCGTTGAGCCTGCGAATTGAGCCTGCGCGTTGAGCCTGCGCGTTGAGCTGCAAGGCGAACATGGTAAGATGAGGTAGCATGAAAAGCCAGAGCTGGGGAATTTTTTTTTTTTTTTACTTAAGGTAATATGCGAATGAGATGATGAGAACCTGCTGCAATTCTAGAAACAGAATCTTTGAAGATACCTGTGGCTAACATGTGGCGGCGAAGCCAGACAGCTGAATGTGACATGAAAGTAATTTAGTGGAAGCATGAATTGTGAGCCTACGAGGTGTGAAGGTTGCATGAGAAAGGAAAAGGAAGCTTGAGAGTTCACGTGAGAAGAGTAGGACCGATGAACAGCATGAACAGAAGGTGAAAGAAAGATTAGCTTAAGCCAGAATGATAGTGGATGGTAAAGAGCCAGCGCAGAGAAGATGGTACGTTGATGGTACGTGCAGTAAAATGTAGGTACAGAGGAGGGATAGAGGAAAGCATGTTGAGGGAGTCGAGTGCAGCTGCAGCAAAGGTGATAAGAATTGATGAGGAAGTTTGAGAAAAGAGGGAGCATTTGAACTCAACATTGTTAAGACAAGCTGGGACATTGCAGAGTCCCTATGAACGTTGTTTAATCTGGCTTCAAATTTAGTTGTACAACCTGGCTCCCGCCACCAGGGGGAGCTGAGAGGTCGCACTGCGGCCCGTGGAGCAATGGTGACGTCATCAACTGCGCGCCTCCGGACGGACGTGGAACCGGGAAGTGAGGCTGACGAAAACATGGATATTTATTGACGTAGCGTCTGAAAGAAATGTCCACCGGCTTTGGCCCGGTGCGCCCGCTGCGGTACGGTCTCTGGTGTCCACCTGAGTGGAGACGCGCACCTGGCGCAGCACACGGAGCGCAGCACACGGAGCGCACCGGCCGGCGCGGGAGCCGTGCCCCGCTCCGGAAGCTCGGATAGCGCCCGGTTAAAATGAGGGGCAGAGAGCGAGAAGGAGCGCGCGTGGGTCCAGGCCGTTGCTGTGGAGTGGAGGTCGGTGTTCTGTGTGGACGCCCGGAGGTGGGGTCCGTGAGAGACGCAGGTGCGGAGGAGCTGATGGTGTTTGGAGCTGTGGAATCGCGCTGGGTGAGTCCTGGGGGGAACTGACCGACTGAATGTTTCAGACTGAATTGCTCAGATTAGGAACGGATCAGAATCTGAGGAAATGGCTCATGGTTGGTTTGAATGAACGCGCTGTACTGAGTGTCTCTCTGTCGAGAGAGCAGAGACAACAAGAGATGCTGGGATTGGCCTTTGCATGTATAGGCCTTCTGGGTAATAAGAGGCGTGGTTAAAGAGTGGAGGTGTGGTTGCTGGGGAGGTAAGAGGTTGAGGCGTGGTCCTGCTCCCGAATCTAAGTTAGCGATTACATCTCCAACTACACGTAATCCCTCATTGGTCCATGCGTGTTCCATAGTAGAAAAAGCTTCAGTTATAGTCATCTGGACTCAGTTAGAAAAAATAGACGTTTCGACTCTCATCCAAGAGTCATTGTCAATAAAAGAATTTAGGTCGAGAACTCCCATATTTATACTATTCTGTGGTAAGTCCAGCCCATTGGGAGGAGCCTTCCTGAAGTAGAAAGAGTTGTTTGTTACAACAGAAACTTACCCTCTTGGTATTTACTGAGCCTATTCAACCCTTTAATGCTCTTAAAGCTCTTAGTCTCCCCTTTGTCTTTGTGAGACCCTGGCTCACCCTGAGGACCTGATTAACATCTAAATGTCCTGGTACTGGTCCTCTACCTCTCCAGGGGTTCAGGATCCCTGTCTTAGATGCAGACAGAACAACATGATCCCGAAGAGCCTGCAGATCAAATCACCGGTCAGAGGACACAGAGCAGAGAAGATTTGGAGAAGGAGCCTTATGCAGATGCTCAGTGAAAGGATCCAGGAAAACAACGTCAGAATTGATCAATTGAAAGACAGAACAGGAACTTTACAGGAGAAATTAACCAGCATACTCCCTGAAGAAGCTTTCAAAAGAGTGCTGGATTTTACACAGACAGCACAAGAAGCACAGCACAGGAAGAGCAAAGAACGCCAAATCAAGAAGTTCAACATTCTTTTGAACAAAAAGAATGCAGGTGAGGTCGAGCTAGACATTAGGACTGAGACAGACAAATTAGCGACCAGCAAAAACAATTGGATTAAGAACCTATCAGATCGTGTTCTGACACAGGCAGAAAAGGAGGTGCTCTCTAAAGGGCTCAACTTTTCTGTCACCTCTAAACACATCCCTACAGAGGACTACATCACAGCCACTGAAACTGTAATTAGGAACAACAAAATGACTGAATCGGAGGCTGCAGACCTGAGGTTACGTGTCACAGCGACCCTGAAGAGTGCCAAACCACCGCCTTCAAATATCACAGCTGAAGAGAGGAAAGCACTTTCAGCACTGGAAAAAGATCATAGCATCAACATCCTCCCAGCAGACAAGGGACGCTGCACTGTGATTCTCAACGCAGCTGATTACGAAGCCAAAGTCCACACCCTCCTCGAGGACACGACCACATACGAGCGCTTGAAAAGAGATCCGACCAGTGGCTACAAGAAGAAAGTGATAGACTGTTTACAAAGGCTGGAAAAAGAGGAAGTGATAGACCGGCCTCTGTATTACAGACTGTATCCTGGTGAAGCCATGCCCTGCATTTATGGCCTTCCAAAAAGACACAAAAAGGATGTTCCACTCAGACCCATAGTGTGCAGCACAGATTCCATCACCTACAATGTGGCCAAGCATTTAACAACTATATTGGCTCCGCTTGTGGGGAATTCGGAACATCATGTGGAAAACACGCACAACTTTGTGGATAAAGTGAAACATCTCCAACTGGACCCAGATGACCTCATGGTTTCATATGATGTTGTGTCCCTGTTCACCTGCATCTGACCTCTGACCTCTGATGCAGTAGCAGCAGTGAGGATCAGACTGCAGGAAGACACCACCCTACAGGAAAGGACTAAACTGACACCTGAACACATATGTAAACTGTTGGACATCTGTCTGAACACCACTTACTTTCAATTCCGGGGACAATTTTACAGACAGATTCATGGCTGTGCCATGGGCTCGCCCGTCTCTCCCATAGTGGCCAACCTGTACATGGAGCACTTTGAGAAGAAGGCACTGTCCTCATTCTCAGGCATAGCTCCAAAACTGTGGCTCCGCTATGTCGATGATACTTTTGTAACAATCAAGAAACAAGAGCTGGAAACCTTCTCTGATCACATCAATGCTGTGGACCCACATATCAGGTTTACAAGAGAAGACGCTAAGGAGAATCGCTTGGCCTTTCTTGATTGTTCCACGATCAGAGGAGAGGACGGGAAACTCCAAATAGAAGTATATAGGAAACCTACACACACGGACCAGTATCTGCTCTTTGGTTCCAACCACCCACTACAGCACAAGCTGGGTGTGATCAGAACCTTACAACACAGAGCTCAAGGTGTGCCCATCAGCTCAGAGGGCAAGAAGAAAGAGGAAAAACATGTCCGAAATGCCCTCTCAGCCTGTGGTTACCCCGCTTGGGCCCTCAACAGAGTGAAGAGAACCAAGAAGCAGGACAAAAGGGAAACTGAACAGAGAAGGGTGTTTCTATCCCTTATGTCTCTGGCCTGTCTGAAAAACTGCAGAGAATTTTTAGACAACACAAAGTCCCTGTTTATTTTAAACCAGGAAACACTTTAAGACAAAAACTGGTTCACCCTAAGGACAAGTTGCCTACTCAAAAACAGAGCAATGTAGTTTATTCGATCCAATGCAGTGAAGAAAGCTGTAAAGAACGGTACATAGGTGAGACAAAACAGCCTCTACACAAGAGGCTTTATCAGCGCAGAAGAAATATAAGTTCAGGACCTCAGAGTGCCGTGCATCTCCATCTTGAAGCCTCTAATCACTCGTTTGAAGACGGTGAGGTGAAGGTTTTAAGCAGGAGAAAAGATGGTTTGAAAGAGGAGTCAAGGAAGCTATTTTTGTTAAAAAAGAAAGACCTTCTTTAAACAGAAATGGAGGGCTCAGATTCAATCTTCCTGGTATCTATAATGGGTTACTGAACCCCTGGAAAGGTAGAAGACTAGGACAAGGACATTTAGATGCTAATCAGGTCCTCAGGGTGGTTGAGCCAGGGTCTCACAAAGACAAAGAGGTTTCTAATAGCCCATTAAGATTCTGAATAGGCTCGGTAGATACAAGGGGGGAGTTTCTGTTGAAACCAACAACTCTTTCTACTTCAGGAAGGCTCCTCCCAATGGGCGGGTCTTACCACAGAACAGTATTAATATATATATATATTCTTCCAATGATCACCAAAGTTATTTCCTTATTTCCAGTATGTTTTTTATTGCAGCCATTTTATCATAAATCAGCAAAAGCAGAACATATGTATAATTACAACAGCTCAATAAACGCTGCTTTTATCAGGACATAGTTTTGTTGGTCATGAGAAATGTGAGAGCGCTGTTTCCTGACACTTCCATTACGGATCTTATGTTGTACAAGCACCAGATTATCAAAGCCAGACTGACTGCGTCCTGCGTCCCCCTCAGCCCCGGGACATGTCTCACTGTAGCTCTGCTCCATACGAGGCAGACTGACTGCGTCCTGCGTCCCCCTCAGCCCCGGGACATGTCTCACTGTAGCTCTGCTCCATACGAGGCATTCCCTCTCTCTCATGTGATGCAGCAAAGCAGCTCTGACAGATGAAAATGTGGGCTCTGGAGACAGTAAAGTGGGGTGTGGTCAGTGAAGAGTGACAGGGCTGACAGGGCTGACAGGGCTGACAGGGCTGGTCGAACGCGTCATGCACATTGTAAATAAGGATTTGGTTTGTAGTAAAGCGATATTGAACCACATCTATGTCACATCAAAGAAACATCATCAAGTGGAACAGTCATTGCAACAAGAAACAGACACATCCAGTTATTTTAAATGATGATTCAATAGATCTGTTTATTCCAGTAAATACACCTCACATCATCATGTTGACATGAACCAGTTCTCCTCCTGGAGAACTGGTTCTCCTCCTGAAGAACTGGTTCTCCTCCTGAAGAACTGGTTCTCCTCCTGGGAGGCTTGTTGTTTTTCCTGGCCAAGAAGGAGGGTCAAAGGACAGGGGATGCTACGACATTTGTCTAAGGACAGGGGATGTTAGGACATTTGTTTAAGGACAGGGGATGCTGGGACATTTGTCTAAGGACACGGGATGCTGGGACATTTGTCTAAGGACAGGGGATGCTAAGACATTTGTCTAAGGACAGGGGATGCTAGGACATTTGTCTAAGTACAGGGGATGCTAGGACATTTGTCTAAGGACAGGGGATGCTGGGACATTTGTCTAAGGACAGGGGATGCTGGGACATTTGTCTAAGGACAGGGGATGCTAGGACATTTGTCTAAGGACAGGGGATGCTAGGACATTTGCCTAAGGACAGGGGATGCTAGGACATTTGTCTAAGGACAGGGGATGCTGGGACATTTGTCTAAGGACAGGGGATGCTACGACATTTGTCTAAGGACAGGGGATGCTGGGACATTCGTCTAAGGACAGGGGATGCTGGGACATTTGTCTAAGGACAGGGGATGCTGGGACATTTGTCTAAGGACAGGGGATGCTGGGACATTTGTTTAAGGACACGGGATGATGGGACATTTGTCTGAGGACAGGGGATGCTGGGACATTGTCTAAGAACAGGGGACGCTGGGACATTTGTTTAAGGACACGGGACGCTGGGACATTTGTCTAAGGACACAGGACGCTGGGACATTTGTCTAAGGACACAGGACGCTGGGACATTTGTCTAAGGACACGGGACGCTGGGACATTTGTCTAAGGACACAGGATGCTGGGACATTAGTCTAAGGACACAGGATGCTGGGACATTTGTCTAAGGACACAGGATGCTGGGACATTAGTCTAAGGACACAGGATGCTGGGACATTTGTCTAAGGACACAGGATGCTGGGACATTAGTCTAAGGACACAGGATGCTGGGACATTTGTCTAAGGACACAGGATGCTGGGACATTGCCAAGTCCCTATGAACATTGTTGAATCTGTTTTTCACTGTCGCCTCTTATGAAATTAATTGAATGAAGTGATTTTGAGCGTGGTTTTGTGTAAGTCCATAGCCTCATTTGGACTGGCTTTTGTTTCCTAGACTTTTCTGTTTCCAGGCTCTGATGTCGCCCAAATATTACGACAAAATAAATCTCATCTCCTGAATGACACTCTTTAATCTTGAGGTCAATTTGAACGATTGGGGAAAAAAACACATTTAGTAATTCCATGTTTGTGTGTGAGGGGTGTGGCTAAAGCTAGTGTGTGTGAGGGGTGTGGCTAAAGCTAGCGTGTGTGAGGGGCGTGGCTAAAGCTAGCGTGTGTGAGGGGTGTGGCTAAAGCTAGTGTGTGTGAGGGAGCGTGGCTAAAGCTAGTGTGTGTGAGGGGTGTGGCTAAAGCTAGTGTGTGTGAGGGGCGTGGTTAAAGCTAGCGTGCACAGGAACAGTTTTGCCTCATTTCTTTGACTTCTCTCAAAGCCTCCATGTGAGGGGCGTTTGAACCTCTCTTTGTGTCATGCTTTGGATCATGTCAGACGCATTGTGACCTGGAAATATCAGATTGTGGCTCTGGACAAAGTGAGTGCCGTGCGGCCATAAACAGGAAACAGCTGTTGCTAACGTGCTTCGCTATTTTTAAGCATGTAAGCTAAGATAAGATAAGATAAGATAAAATATTCCTTTAATGTCCACACATTGGGACATTTTGGTGTTGCAACGCAGTAGATCCAAAGGAAAAGGACGTTTTTTTGTTTAAAAAACACTCTTAATAGAAGAACTCTTATAAACAAAAGAACCTCTCATATAGTGATAGGGAACGGAGGGAAAAACAATCAAATAAAGATGAAATAAAATAAAATAAAAATAGCTGGCATAAGACAAATAATACTTATAATAATGGTAAAGTAAACACTCTTATTTACATCAGTTATATGCACATGAATATGACATATTATTTTTACATATGTTATATATTATATATGTCTAAGCAGAACGTTGGCATCACTGGATATACTGCAGCTCCAAAGTGAACCAGTGGAAACATGATCTCTCCTGAGCAAACATCAAGCGGAGCGCCTGGTGTTTTGTTTGGAATGCTACATGAATATGAATCCTGAGTTATGCATTAGTCTAAAACGCTGGTATGAATATGTATTGTCTCAGTTCTACCTTGTACTATTGCAAAACAGAAGCCATTAGCGCCTCCTCCATTGTTCTCAGGCTCTCGCTCCCTGTGTTGCATAAGCTTCTCTTCCATTAAGAGCAGACGCACTCAGCCTGTGACACACCAAACACAGCATTACCCACTGCGCTCGCCACTCGCTGCATCGCCCCGGCCCTGCGCCTTTACTCATCCCACCACAAAGCATCATGGGAATCCCCACAAATGCATTATTGAAGTCATTGTGCCAGTTCTTGAGTCTGAGTCACTGTGCGCCTCCTTACTGGTTCTGCAGGAGCACGGGGACCGCTGTCTGTGGCTTTAACTAACATACAGGCCTGTTTTTGTACTGGGAGGAGGAGCAGGAGCAGGAGGAGGAGGAGCAGGAGCAGGGGGAGGAGGAGCAGGGGGAGGAGGAACAGGAGGAGGAGGAGGAGCAGGAGGAGGAGGAGCAGGAAGAGCAGGAACAGGAACAGGAGGAGGAGCAGGAGGAGCAGGAGGAGCAGGAACAGGAGGAGCAGGAGGAGGAGGAGCAGGAGGAGGAGGAGCAGGAGGAGCAGGAACAGGAACAGGAGGAGGAGGAGGAGCAGGAGGAGCAGGAACAGGAACAGGAGGAGGAGGAGGAGGAGCAGGAGGAGGAGGAGCAGGAACAGGAGGAGGAGGAGGAGCAGGAGGAGCAGGAACAGGAGGAGCAGGAGGAGGAGGAGGAGCAGGAGGAGGAGGAGCAGGAACAGGAACAGGAGGAGGAGCAGGAGGAGCAGGAACAGGAACAGGAGGAGCAGGAGGAGGAGGAGGAGCAGGAGGAGGAGGAGCAGGAACAGGAGGAGGAGGAGGAGCAGGAGGAGCAGGAACAGGAGGAGCAGGAACAGGAGGAGCAGGAGGAGGAGGAGCAGGAGGGGGAGCAGGAGGAGGACGAGCAGGAGGAGGAGCAGGAGGAGCAGGAGGAGGAGGAGCATGAGGAGGAGGAACAGGAACAGGAGGAGCAGGAGGAGGAGGAGCAGGAGGGGGAGGAGCAGGAACAGGAGGAGGAGGAGGAGGAGGAGGAGCAGGAACAGGAGGAGCAGGAACAGGAGGAGCAGGAGGAGGAGGAGCAGGAGGGGGAGGAGCAGGAACAGGAACAGGAGGAGGAGGAGGAGCAGGAGGAGCAGGAACAGGAACAGGAGGAGCAGGAGGAGGAGGAGGAGCAGGAGGAGGAGGAGCAGGAACAGGAGGAGGAGGAGGAGCAGGAGGAGCAGGAACAGGAGGAGCAGGAGGAGGAGGAGCAGGAGGGGGAGCAGGAGGAGGACGAGCAGGAGGAGGAGCAGGAGGAGCAGGAGGAGGAGGAGCATGAGGAGGAGGAACAGGAACAGGAGGAGCAGGAGGAGGAGGAGCAGGAACAGGAACAGGAGGAGGAGGAGCAGGAGGAGGAGCAGGAGGGGGAGCAGGAGGAGCAGGAGGAGGAGGAGGTTCTAATGAGAATGTGGTTTAACACCAGTGGTAAATATTGATCATAGTTTTACTTGAAGTTGCAGTTTGAGACGACATTTGGAGAAATAAAACTTTAAAATGACAGGAAGTGACAGAGTTCTAAAACAGAATCCCTCTGTGATGTCATCAACGTACTACAGAAGACGTACTACAGAGGACGTACTACAGAAGACATACTACAGAGGACGTACTACAGAAGACGTACTACAGAGGACGTACTACAGAGGACGTACTACAGAAGACGTACTACAGAGGACGTACTACAGAAGACGTACTACAGAGGACGTACTACAGAGGACGTACTACAGAGGACGTACTACAGAGGACGTACTACAGAAGACGTACTACAGAGGACGTACTACAGAGGACGTACTACAGAAGACGTACTACAGAGGACGTACTACAGAAGACGTACTACAGAGGACGTACTACAGAAGACGTACTACAGAGGACGTACTACAGAAGACGTACTACAGAAGACGTACTACAGAAGACGTACTACAGAAGACGTACTACAGAGGACGTACTACAGAGGACGTACTACAGAAGACGTACTACAGAGGACGTACTACAGAGGACGTACTACAGAAGACGTACTACAGAGGACGTACTACAGAGGATGTACTACAGAAGACGTACTACAGAGGACGTACTACAGAGGACGTACTACAGAGGACGTACTACAGAAGACGTACTACAGAGGACGTACTACAGAGGACGTACTACAGAAGACGTACTACAGAGGACGTACTACAGAAGACGTACTACAGAGGACGTACTACAGAAGACGTACTACAGAGGACGTACTACAGAGGACGTACTACAGAAGACGTACTACAGAGGACGTACTACAGAAGACGTACTACAGAGGACGTACTACAGAAGACGTACTACAGAGGACGTACTACAGAGGACGTACTACAGAAGACGTACTACAGAGGACGTACTACAGAAGACGTACTATAGAGGACGTACTACAGAGGACGTACTACAGAAGACGTACTACAGAAGACGTACTACAGAAGACGTACTACAGAGGACGTACTACAGAAGACGTACTACAGAAGACGTACTACAGAGGACGTACTACAGAAGACGTACTACAGAGGACGTACTACAGAGGACGTACTACAGAGGACGTACTACAGAAGACGTACTACAGAGGACGTACTACAGAAGACGTACTACAGAGGACGTACTACAGAGGACGTACAACAGAGGACGCAGTAAACACCCATCAAAAGTAACAGAACAACAGAACATGTCTTATGTGTTATAATTGTTTGTCGAATCAAACTGATTTGTCATTTATGTGGATTTTGGCTCTTGTTTACAGTTTGGTTGGCAACATTTGTGGAATTACCTTTAGTAACGTTATAAACTTCACAAAAATGGTCAAACAGGGAAAAAATAGGCAAAATGTTTCCTCAAGTCTGAAGTAGAATTGTGTTCAGTGAGTTTGAGTCAACTTTGCCATCTCCATGGAAACCACCACGTGACACACCTCCACCCAAAAAGTGACAGTGCTCCACCTGCAAGGTCTAAAGATATCGATATCTTTCAAAAAGAGCTGCATTAAGGTGAACAGGAAACAGGAAGCTATAGCGTTCAGGATGTCTGTCCTGTGATTAGACAGGCGCCCGCTCTATAACACAGTTATAACACAGTTCTAAAGTTAAAAAGGCGCCCGCTCTATAACACAGTTATAACACAGTTCTAAAGTTAAAAAGGCGCTCGCTCTATAACACAGTTATAACACAGTTCTAAAGTGAAAAAGGCGCCCGCTCTATAACACAGTTATAACACAGTTCTAAAGTGAAAAAGGCGCTCGCTCTATAACACAGTTATAACACAGTTCTAAAGTTAAAAAGGCGCCCGCTCTATAACACAGTTATAACACAGTTCTAAAGTTAAAAAGGCGCTCGCTCTATAACACAGTTATAACACAGTTCTAAAGTTAAAAAGGCGCCCGCTCTATAACACAGTTATAACACAGTTCTAAAGTTAAAAAGGCGCCCGCTCTATAACACAGTTATAACACAGTTCTAAAGTTAAAAAGGCGCCCGCTCTATAACAGTTATAACACAGTTCTAAAGTTAAAAAGGCGCCCGCTCTATAACACAGTTATAACACAGTTCTAAAGTTAAAAAGGCGCCCGCTCTATAACACAGTTATAACACAGTTCTAAAGTTAAAAAGGCGCCCGCTCTATAACACAGTTATAACACAGTTCTAAAGTTAAAAAGGCGCCCGCTCTATAACACAGTTATAACACAGTTCTAAAGTTAAAAAGGCGCTCGCTCTATAACACAGTTATAACACAGTTCTAAAGTTAAAAAGGCGCCCGCTCTATAACACAGTTATAACACAGTTCTAAAGTTAAAAAGGCGCCCGCTCTATAACAGTTATAACACAGTTCTAAAGTTAAAAAGGCGCCCGCTCTATAACACAGTTATAACACAGTTCTAAAGTTAAAAAGGCGCCCGCTCTATAACACAGTTATAACACAGTTCTAAAGTTAAACAAGGCGCCCGCTCTATAACACAGTTATAACACAGTTCTAAAGTTAAAAAGGCGCCCGCTCTATAACACAGTTATAACACAGTTCTAAAGTTAAAAATGCGCTCGCTCTATAACAGTTATAACAAAGTTCTAAAGTTAAAAAGGCGCCCGCTCTATAACACAGTTATAACACAGTTCTAAAGTTAAAAAGGCGCCCGCTCTATAACACAGTTATAACACAGTTCTAAAGTTAAAAAGGCGCTCGCTCTATAACACAGTTATAACACAGTTCTAAAGTTAAAAAGGCGCCCGCTCTATAACACAGTTATAACACAGTTCTAAAGTTAAAAAGGCGCCCGCTCTATAACACAGTTATAACACAGTTCTAAAGTTAAAAAGGCGCTCGCTCTATAACACAGTTATAACACAGTTCTAAAGTTAAAAAGGCGCCCGCTCTATAACACAGTTATAACACAGTTCTAAAGTTAAAAAGGCGCCCGCTCTATAACACAGTTATAACACAGTTCTAAAGTTAAAAAGGCGCCCGCTCTATAACACAGTTATAACACAGTTCTAAAGTTAAAATGGCTGTAATCCCTTGTTCATCCAGGCGTACTGCGGTAGTCTGTTTTTAAATGAAAGACAAATGTGATTTTCAATCTGAAGGAGCTGCTCAGAGTAAGCCCAAACCCACAAAAAAGTTTTTTTTTTAGGAACAGCGTAAAACACTTTGAAGACGTACAACTACAGTAGAGGATGTAACGCTTTATGGATACAACCACCAAAAAAACACCAAAGAAGAAGTCAGAATTCTGAGGTGGAATTAGCTGTTTTACATCACATTGTAGATTTGTTAAGCTGGTTTATGGTTCTTATCTGTAATCACTGGGCCTAACACCTTCTCTCAGCACAAAAGAGAAACAACTAAAGTTTGTGTTTGACGCGTTCATATGAAAATGAGATGACACAGGAATGCCACATGGTCCAGTCCGTCCTGACCGCTCTGCTCCGAACACCAGAGGCATTACAGCGTGAATAAGCACCTATCCTCATCTTATTTACCAGAGAGCGGATCCAAACATCTGTCCAAACCTGTACTGTTTCCATGGAGACGCCAGCATGACCCCGTCTCCGTGGTTCAAAGAGAGAGCAGCGTAGCATATGGAGCTCAACCACAGCGTGTAATCCATTCTCAGCCATATGTTCCACCAGCTCCTATATGTTCAGAGATTACTGTTATCCTGCCATGTTTTAACGCTACTTGGACACCACAGACCGACTGAGAGTGGTTATAAAATACCCACAATGCATTGCTTCGAGGATATGTGTTCTAAACCTATAGGATTTGGCAGTTCATTTAGAGAATTAGTTGCAGCTTAGTGATACATAATATTCAGATGTGACACACACAAACTCCTTCACAAACATCTTCTGACTGTAAAAGTCAAAGTGCATCAACCCCACGGTAAACAAGCTTGTCTAGTTTACACAGGAGTTATTATGTGACAAACACCTTTGTTTCATCAAGTAAATCTTTAATCTGACAAAAAAAATTAAAACGATGTTGCTCCCTGTTCATAAAGTAGAAAGGGATTATTTTCAGTAACAAATATTATAAAAAAGTATTATCTCACCAAATGAAGCAATAATAAAGAAACACTACAACGTGTCAGATGCACCTACACAGTGAAAACTGTGTTTTTATCATGTAGAGTACATTGTGTTCCAGGATTTAGTGGCAAAACCTTTAAAAAATCAATTTGGTGTGGAAAAAAAGAATGAATTTGCAGCTTGAAAATGCAGAAGCAGATGTTTGATTGAGACAAGTGTGGAGCAGAGTGCTTTCATATTGCATTATGGTGAATATAAAGCCATCTCTGAGCACTGGATATTACGCTCCAAGGACGGCCTGTGCAGCACTTGAAAGAGCTGTCATTAGCATATAAAAACAGCTCATTATGCGCTGACCTCGGCACCAACCAAAGCGTCAGTGTTTCAGTCATTAGCTGTGCAGCGAGTCCACACCACCACAAGGAGCAGCTCTGGGAGGGAAACCAAGATTCTTTTGGTTTGTACTCACTATGCCACAAAAACTATAAACTATTAAGATGTTCACCAATGCCAGGACTCTAAGTCTTTTTTTTATTCATACTTTCAAAAAGTAAAAATAAATAAGTGTCACCGCAAGAAGCAAGCTATATTTAATATCTAATATCCAGGAGGCGACCAGTGTCTTTCCCTCTGCTGTTGGACTCAACACCTTCATCTGTTAGCAAGGCCAGTTTGGAAGAGCTCTGACCCGACTAGAGGGTTGATGGTCCCAAACCCCACGGCTTGATAAAGCACCCAGATCCACTGTCCCACCGGTGGGTGGTGCGTGTCCTTGTGTCCTCGGACAAGACACTGCACCCACCTCGTTCCAGTGTCCGCGCACACTTGTGTTGACCAGTGCTCTGCCCATACTGTACAATTGATGTTTCAATATTTTATTTGTATTTATTTTTGCTATAGTTATGTTGCACCCAGAAGTTACATAGGCACTTCAACAAACTTCAAATAAAGCCTTTCACTGTGTTGTTACTAACTATCAAGTTTAAATGGAGCAAATACAGATAGATAATTAGGATTGTATGGTTGTAGTGCCTTCAAAAAACCCCAGATGCCCTGCATGTAACCACACACGTACAGTAAAAATATAACGATATATAAACATAGCTCATGGTGGATTTTTTCAGACGCACAGTGTGTGAATAATCCTGCAAATTACGCCAGATGTACACCGACTCCAGTCCAGGGGCAAGTACCACAAGACTTAGAAAGTACTTAAAATCAATGCACCTGCTACACTGACCTCGGTATATCCCAGTCCCAGGTCTGCGAAAAGAATCCGCAAGAAGTCTATCTTTGCCCAGAGACTGCGTCATTCACCAAAAACGGACAGCAGTGCATCAGAGTTGGTGTAACAGGCAATCTGACCCACGCTGGTCCTGAACCTGCTCTGGAGTCAGAGTCCACAAGGCGTGAATGACACAACAGCAGTCTCACAGATCTATCCATTCTGGAATAGATAGGGTCTATACGTAATCTATACTATTTCCCACCTAGTAAATGTTAGATTTAGGGTCAGGACAAGAAACAACATTCAATAGGAAACAGTATACAAAAGACAACAGCAGAGTTAAACAACACTTCAGGACATGATTTTTAGTTCCTCTTTAGCCAGTGTTTGAGATTGGTTTGAAATGTGTTGAATGTCAGAGTGTCTCAGAGAGCCGCTGGTATCCTCTGCCTCTGACAGCATCTCAGAGGAACAGTCACCTCCAGTAGAAGACGTGCTTACTTTTTCATTTACATGTAAAAAAAACTCCTTCAGAGATGGTGGAGAAGGTCTGTGTAAACGTATACACTGAATATGATCCAGGTTCTGGATCTGGTTTAGTCTCAGTCTGGGAAAAAGCCCACAAATATACACTCCTGTCCATGGCTCTGTCCCGGACCTGTCCCGGACCTGTCCACAGGCACCGCACACAGGCCGCACAGAGGTCGCACACAGGTCGCACACGGGCCGCACAGAGGTCGCACACAGGTCGCACACAGGTCGCACACTGACCTCTCAGCTTCTTTACAACATGTGCCTGCTTTCACAGACGTCACTTATTTCTACACATCCAACACAACTGCTTTTTTTCCCAGCACTGAATTCTAGGACTTGGAGCTCCCTTGTTACCGCCACATGGAAAAGTTATACTTTTGCCCAGTGATCTGTGGATTATGAGGGGAAGGCAGCGGCCTGTGAAAGGGCTTTGGCCTGAACTGCTATTCCGTGCTGAACATCTCTCTGCACTCCTAAGAAAAGAACCTCTCCAATAGATCAAATAAAATAGCTTTATATTGAGCAAGTTTGGCTCCAAAGAACATTGCTAAATGTTGGCTTTCTTCTCCTCAAAGCAAAGGATTAAATATTCAAATGCTGATAGATTTAGCTGCAGTTATATTTGAAGATAACACTTTTATTTTGCTAAATGATTAGAAAAATCTCCTCCTTGAACTGACACCTTAACGTGGTGGAGGGTATTGAGCGCCCAAATGATCCCAGGAGCCCCAAAGCTTAGCCACCACGTGTTGGAGTGCACCCCATTGAACGAGAGGGTAGTGTACCTACGCCTTTGAGTTGGAGTCATGTCTCTCACTGTTGTGTCGGCCTACGGGCCAAACAGCAGTGCAGAGTACACAGCCTTCTTGGAGTCCTTGGGAGGAGTACTGGAAAGTGCACCGACCGGGGACTCCATTGTTTTACTGGGGGACTTCGACGCCCACATGGGCAATGACACTGACACATGAAGAGGGGCTGGAGATCAATGATCGACTTTGATGTCGTGTCATCTGACCTTCGGCCGCTTGTCTAGGACACTCGGGTGAAGAGAACCCAACCAATCACCACCTAGTGGTGAGTTGGATCCGCTGGTGGAAGAGGGAGCTGGACAGACTTGGCAGGCCCAAGCGCATTGTGTTGGTCTGTAGGGAACCTCTTGTGGAGCCCTCTGTCAGCAGGGTCAGCAGAAGATGGACGGATTAGAAAAATGTGGCAGTTGTGTGTACATTTTCCCTGCATATTGGATAGAATTAAGTTTATTGGTGTCACTGTCATTGCCCACGTGGGCGCTGAAGTCCCCCAGTAGAACAACAGAGTCCCCGGTCGGTGCACTGTCCAGTACTCCTCCCAAGGACTCCAAAAAGGCCGGGTACTCTGCACTGCTGTTCGGCCCGTAGGCCGCCACAACAGTGAGAGACCTGTCCCCACCCGAAGGCGTGGGGACGCGACCCTCATGTCCACCAGGGTGAACTCCAACACGTGGCGGCTGAGCTGAGGGGCTATAAGCCCACACCAGCCCCGCCTCTCCCCGCGGGCAACAGAGCACAAGCTCAGGCTCTTTCCCCCCCAGCGAGGTGACATTACATGTCCCCAGAGTTAGCTTATGTGTCCGGAGATCTAGTCCTCGAGGCCCCTGCCGTCGACTGCCGCCCAGGTCACTCTGCACCGGCCCCTCATGGATCCTCTTGCGGGTGGTGGGCCCACGGGAGGACAGCCCCCTGTCGCTCGTTCGGGCTGTGCCCGGCCGGGCCCCGTGGTGAAAGACCCGGCCACCAGGCGCTCGCCGTCGAGCACCCACCCCAGGCCTGGCTCCAGGATTGGGCCCTGGTGACGAGAATCCAGGCGATGTAACTGGCCTGGTTGTTGTATGCATCATAATGTGCTTCTGAACCGCTCTTTGTCTGACCTGTCACCTAGGACCTGTTTGCCATGGGACACCCTACCAGGGGCTTAAAGTCTCCGACAACAAAGCTCCAGGGATCATTTGGGTTTTGGGCATGTCCCACCGGTAAGAGGCACAGAGGAAGACCCAGGACACGTTGGGCTGGCCTGGGAATGCCTTGAGATCCAGTGTCTGGGGAGAAGGAAGTCTGGGAGTCCCTGCTTAGACTGCTGTCCCGCGACCGATAAGCGGAAGAAGATGGATGGATGGTGTTTTAGTACTCAGCTGTATTTCCTGTCATTTCAACGCATACTTTAAACATACAACACAAAAACACAACCACAAAACAATTTTTTTCTTCACAAACAGTAACTGATGTACAATTAAGATAAACATTAACCACAGGTTCTATCCCACCAAACTAAGTCTTAATTAGATAAAAGGTCACCTGTGATCTTCCTCTTTGCTCCAATTTAATGCCTCATGGAAACTCCACCATTAGTATTTTCCTTCCCACTCCAGTCTCCAGACTGAGCTGTACTATGGGAGCAGTGTTATGACATTGGGCATGAGCTTCACCTCTGACCTCATTATGACCAGGCCACGGCACCAGACACAATCTACTTTACACATCTCAAAGTAGGACGAGCTGTGTTCCTCCAGTTTTTGCTCTCATAGATAGATAACGCCTGATTTGATATTCAGCTAATCATAAACACATATAGAGAGTGGGAGGGCTGTTCTGACCCCTGATTTCTGACCCCATGCCCAGGTGGTCAGTGGCTTGGGCTGAGTAATGGCCCCCGCAGAGCAGTACCAGACTCCATCCATCATCTGCAGGCTGGTACACATGTGCCAACCGAGCCACTGAACTCATTGTGCTCTACAGAGAAAGAAGCTTTGGTAAACTGAACGTCCACAACAAGACTAACAAACACAGAGCAAACAAATGTAAACTATGTTTACATTTTAATAGCAATCTTGATGCCGAGAACAGAATGAAGTTTTGAAAAGAGACTTTTTGAAGTTGTTCGACGTAAGTGGACCTCTTCCAAATATCGACAGGAGGATAAACAGGTTTAGCTGCTTCAGCTGAACACATGGCTGTCCAAAGAGTGTGCCCCTAGAGGACTGCACTACATTGAGAACTTCTATCTATTCTGGAAACGAGAGGGGCCCCCACCTATGCAGAGGTGGAGTGAGGGTGCAGAGGTGGAGTGAGGGTGCAGAGGTGGAGTGAGGGTGCAGAGGTGGTGCAGAGGTGGAGTGAGGGTGCAGCGGTGGAGTGAGGGTGCAGAGGTGGTGCAGAGGTGGAGTGAGGGTGCAGAGGAGGAGTGAGGGTGCAGAGGTGGAGTGAGGGTGCAGAGGAGTGAGGGTGCAGAGGTGGAGTGCGGGTGCAGAGGAATGAGGGTGCAGAGGTGGAGTGAGGGTGCAGAGGTGGAGTGAGGGTGCAGAGGTGGAGTGAGGGTGCAGAGGAATGAGGGTGCAGAGGTGGAGTGAGGGTGCAGAGGAATGAGGGTGCAGAGGTGGAGTGAGGGTGCAGAGGTGGAGTGAGGGTGCAGAGGTGGAGTGAGGGTGCAGAGGTGGAGTGAGGGTGCAGAGGAATGAGGGTGCAGAGGTGGAGTGAGGGTGCAGAGGAATGAGGGTGCAGAGGTGGAGTGAGGGTGCAGAGGAATGAGGGTGCAGAGGTGGAGTGAGGGTGCAGAGGTGGAGTGAGGGTGTAGAGGTGGAGTGAAGGTGCAGAGGTGGAGTGAAGGTGCAGAGGTGGAGTGAGGGTGCAGAGGTGGAGTGAGGGTGCAGAGGTGGAGTGAGGGTGCAGAGGTGGAGTGAGGGTGCAGAGGTGGAGTGAGGGTGCAGAGGTGGAGTGAGGGTGCTGACAGAGAACCTGCTCCACGCTCTGAGGCATTGGACTGGGCCTGGACAGGGTCCTGAGCAGATAGTTAGAGAAGAGAGGAATGAGAGAAGAATTCCTGCTCCATCAGCCAGAGACCGAGCCAATGTTTCAACATCAACAGCACCACAACCTCAGCCTCCACCAAAGGATTCATCAGCAGCCGCTCCACCACCACCAGAAAAGGATTCAGCTCCAGCTGCTCCACATTCACCTCCACCGCCTCCAGCAAAGGACTCATCAGCAGCAGCACCGCAACAATCTTCACCGCAGCCAGCGCAGGAGTCTTGCAAATTATTCCCCATAGAGTCCTTGGACCAATCTGTGACAGGCCCGACAACATCCCTGTCATCGCCCCTGCCTTCAGAGCAGCCCTGGGTTCCCCCTGCAACATCTACTCCCACTAAAGATTCATCACTCTCCTTTTCATCTCCACCCTCACCCAGGGGCCTTCCCATCCATTTTGAAAGTCTGATCAAATCAGGCCTTAAGATGGCTCCACTCACGCCCAATATAGCAAGATCAAGGGTTATGTCAACACTTATCAACTCTTCCCCGCACATGCTGCCTTCTACACCAACAAAGGCCCCACAACCCATCCCCCCTCGTCTTTCACCTGGTATCTCCCATAAATAGGATGCACTGGGTCTCAGCGTTGCCGGGACTTATTGTCATTAAAAATCAAACCAACCCGGGGCCCTGTGTAAAAATACTACAGTAGTGCTATTTCTGTAGTCGCAACACAGAGATTGTAGTGGAGAAATAGGCCATGTCATGTCAAACCTATCTGTGTTGTTTTCCTGTGTGTAGATGATATAAGAATATTGTTTCCTGATTAGGACTGTCCGGCGCCTGTATCAGGCCATTTAGTGCGTTAGAACTTGCTCGAAGCGTCACATCCGTGATGGCTAATCTATCTCTTTTGTAGCTGATTGATTATGATTATGTGCATACGTGTCAAGTGTTTGTCACCGCCTTCAAAGGATGTACTCGGTAAGTGTTATGTCAGGTAGGGACAGAAGACTCTGTCAGGGAAAGAGAGTTTATCCACTGTGAATAAACCTCCGCCTTTTGAGAGAGACAAAACTCTGTTTCTGCTTCATCTTTTCTTGGTCATTGTTTGCAGAAATTCCACAACAAGACTGGAAAACAAAATACGAGTCAGGCCCAATCCGAGCAATGTGATTCATATTCCCTGTGAAAAGATAAAGCCCAGTCGCACTGAAACTAGTCTGAAACTTGCTGTGCTAAATGTCAGATCGTATGTAACAAATCACTCTTAATTAATCATTGTATTTCTTCTTATAATCTTGATTTTATGTTTTTAACTGAAACATGGCTTGACAAAAAAACAGGAAATGTAGTTCTGATAGAATCTGCTCCACCCAAATGGATGATTTTACTGAGATGCTTTCAGTTGTGTGCACAGACTTTGATGGTTTGGTTATTACAGGTGGTTTCAATGTGCATGTTAATAACGTTCAATTTAACAACATTTTCCTGAAGGCCTTGGCCTCTAAAGCAGATTCAAACAAGGATTGAACCAGGAGGACCAAATCAGGACCAAATTAAGAGTAAATCAGGGTAAAATCAGGACTAAATCAGCATCAAATCAGGACCAAAATAAGACTAAATCAGGATTAAATCGGACCAAATCTGGACCAAACAAGTATTAAACCAGGACCAGGGCCTTACAGGAACGAAGCCTGACGGAGTTAGACCAACAAGACTGACAACGTTTTAAACGCTCCGAGCCTCAAGCCCCAAACTCCGAGCCCGGAGCCCGGAGCCCAATAACAGGCCTCGAACAAATCCAGTAAACAAGAGAACATCATTTTTTTATATTTGGAAGATGGGCCATATTAAATCATTTGGCGGGCCGGGTTTGGCCCGTGGACTGTTAAATAGTATTAATAGTTGGTAGAAATGTAATAATTGCATTTTTGACACATAGAGGTTGCAAGTTAAGGTTTTAGTCGATGGTGGAGGTTTCTATTGTTTCTAATGTTCACATTATAAATACAAATATTTGAAATGATAATGATTTAATAAGAAGAAGAAAAAGAAACTCTATACTAACATAACGCCCCAAATCACATCAGCAGTAGAACAGAAGATTGAACAATGTGCAGATATTTAACCTGTAAAATATTATAGGTTCATTTTGAGCCAAGAGAAACAATAAACTGCTTTTTAACATAAAAACTGATCCTGTATCGAACTGTCATGAAAATGTGATGTTTGTCACGAGTAGTTATTGTACTGACTCTGCACTTTAGCTCGGACGATGCTAAGGCCTTTTTCTGTGCACGTGATCTACATCTGCAGTTCAGTCATTATCCTCAGCAGCTGACAGGAGCACTGAGGCAGGTGCTGCTCCTGTCTGCACTCAAATCAGCATTATTACTGTGGGAGCGGGTGAGGGGAGGCTGCTGCAGGGGCCGGACACGGGGCCGGACAAGGGGCCGGACACGGGGCCGGACGAGGGGCCGGACACGGGGCCGGACACGGGGCCGGACAAGAGGCCGGACACGGGGCCGGACACGGGGCCGGACACGGGGCCGGACACGGGGCCGATACGGGGCCGGACACGGGGCCGGACAAGGGGCCGGACAAGGGGCCGGAAAAGGGGCCAGACACGGGGCCGGAGACAGAGACGTGGCCGGACACGGGGCTGGACACGGGGCTGGACAAGGGGCCGGACACGGGGCCGGACACGGGGCCGGACAAGGGGCCGGACAAGGGGCCGATACGGGGCCGGACACGGGGCCGGAGACAGAGACGTGGCCGGACACGGGGCCGGACAAGGGGCCGGACACGGGGCCGGACACGGGGCCGGACAAGGGGCCGGACACGGGGCCGGACACGGGGCCGGACAAGGGGCCGGACACGGGGCCGGACAAGGGGCCGGACATGGGGCCGGACACAGGGCCGATACGGGGCCGGACAAGGGGCCGGACACAGGGCCGGACAAGGGGCCGGACACGGGGCCGGACACGGGGCCGGACACGGGGCCGATACGGGGCCAGACAAACACTGTGGTACAAATAAAGGCCGTACACAATATCACTGTCATAACTTTAACAATACTGAGAGTTTAGAAAAAGTGTGAGAAATTCGCATTCAATTACTGACACTTCTGTCATTTACAGAACAGACTGGACCAAAGGGCTTTCATTTTCTGTCAAATGGAATTCATCTGAGTATTTTACAATCCAAAATATGAGCAAAATCCGGTTCGGAAGCGGCGCTGGCTCAGTGTAAACAGCAGAACTCAAACAATGTGTGATTACGACTGCCCTCAGCGACTAAACAAGCAATTACACATCAGTAAATAATCATTATACAGTCTGGCTCCGGAGCGCCATAAATACAAGCACAAGAATATCTCACTTATAAATATGTAGAGACCTGAGAGGACGGCACAGCACGGGGACAACGGAGACGTGAGCGCCGCCATCTACATATAATACACATCCCAATATTTCACTTGCTAAAGGAAGTTTATTTGTACAGCACAATGTGTACAAAAGAAAACTGACTCTGGCACCAGCAGGAGGCCGCTCCATGTTTAGTCCTGACTCTGGCACCAGCAGGAGGCCGCTCCATGTTTAGTCCTGACTCTGGCACCAGCAGGAGGCCGCTCCATGTTTAGTCCTGACTCTGGCACCAGCAGGAGGCCGGTCCATGTTTAGTCCTGACTCTGGCACCAGCAGGAGGCCGCTCCATGTTTAGTCCTGACTCTGGCACCAGCAGGAGGCCGGCCCATATTTAGTCCTGACTCTGGCACCAGCAGGAGGCCGGTCCATGTTTAGTCCTGACTCTGGCACCAGCAGGAGGCCGCTCCATGTTTAGTCCTGACTCTGGCACCAGCAGGAGGCCGTTCCATGTTTAGTCCTGACTCTAGCACCAGCAGGAGGCCGTTCCATGTTTAGTCCTGACTCTGGCACCAGCAGGAGGCCGCTCCATGTTTAGTCCTGACTCTGGCACCAGCAGGAGGCCGCTCCATGTTTAGTCCTGACTCTGGCACCAGCAGGAGGCCGCTCCATGTTTAGTCCTGACTCTGGCACCAGCAGGAGGCCGGTCCATGTTTAGTCCTGACTCTGGCACCAGCAGGAGGCCGCTCCATGTTTAGTCCTGACTCTGGCACCAGCAGGAGGCCGGCCCATATTTAGTCCTGACTCTGGCACCAGCAGGAGGCCGGTCCATGTTTAGTCCTGACTCTGGCACCAGCAGGAGGCCGCTCCATGTTTAGTCCTGACTCTGGCACCAGCAGGAGGCCGTTCCATGTTTAGTCCTGACTCTGGCACCAGCAGGAGGCCGCTCCATGTTTAGTCCTGACTCTGGCACCAGCAGGAGGCCGCTCCATGTTTAGTCCTGACTCTGGCACCAGCAGGAGGCCGCTCCATGTTTAGTCCTGACTCTGGCACCAGCAGGAGGCCGCTCCATGTTTAGTCCTGACTCTGGCACCAGCAGGAGGCCGCTCCATGTTTAGTCCTGACTCTGGCACCAGCAGGAGGCCGCTCCATGTTTAGTCCTGACTCTGGCACCAGCAGGAGGCCGCTCCATGTTTAGTCCTGACTCTGGCACCAGCAGGAGGCCGCTCCATGTTTAGTCCTGACTCTGGCACCAGCAAGAGGCCGGTCCATGTTTAGTCCTGACTCTGGCACCAGCAGGAGGCCGCTCCATGTTTAGTCCTGACTCTGGCACCAGCAGGAGGCCGGTCCATGTTTAGTCCTGACTCTGGCACCAGCAGGAGGCCGCTCCATGTTTAGTCCTGACTCTGGCACCAGCAGGAGGCCGGTCCATGTTTAGTCCTGACTCTGGCACCAGCAGGAGGCCGCTCCATGTTTAGTCCTGACTCTGGCACCAGCAGGAGGCCGCTCCATGTTTAGTCCTGACTCTGGCACCAGCAGGAGGCCGCTCCATGTTTAGTCCTGACTCTGGCACCAGCAGGAGGCCGGTCCATGTTTAGTCCTGACTCTGGCACCAGCAGGAGGCCGCTCCATGTTTAGTCCTGACTCTGGCACCAGCAGGAGGCCGGTCCATGTGGATGTAAGGTGGATGCCCAAGGACACAATGACAGTAGTCACTACTGCCCCCTTGTGGCACCTGATGTTCCAGGGTCTCCCATAACCACATGAACAAGGCCCATCCCTGCTTAGCTTTCAAGATCTACAAACTCCTGCCATGGACTCAATAAATACAAACATTTGGAACATGGAAAAGATTATCTTAAAACTCCATTTGAAAATTATGATTTTTACTATTATTATTTGACAGACTTTGGACTAAATGGGACATAGATGCTGGATCTTGTGCTACATTTATCCTTTGTTTTAGAACAAGCCAGTTCCTTCTGTCAGAACAGTACAATGTCATGTGTTCCTGGTAAAGGTCTACCACCTGCTCGTCTCCATGGAGACCATACCCTAGTAGTGAATGTGAGTGATTCCTTGATGCAAAGTGCTTTGAGTGCCTTATTTTGTTATAAGGTTTTTCATTGTGGTATTGAAATTAATCAATATTGAAATGATTACAATGCCACCCAGGAGAATCCTCCTCTGGTGTGGTGTATACATGACATGTGACATGTCACATGTGACATGTCACATGTGACATGTCACATGTGACATGTCACATGTGACATGTCACATGTGACATGCTCAGCTTTGAGGGCAGTAATCTATAGGAATGTCCTCAGATTACGCACCTTAAACACTTGTTTGATGTAATCAGTGCCATTAGCGCCTGCTCTCAGTGCGAATCCATGTGACACGCCCCTGATGCCTGTGACACGCCCCTGATGCCTGTGACACGCCCCTGATGCCTGTGACACGCCCCTGATGCTTGTGACACGCCCCTGATGCCTGTGACACGCCCCTGATGCCTGTGACACGCCCCTGATGCCTGTGACACGCCCCTGATGCTTGTGACACGCCCCTGATGCCTGTGACACGCCCCTGATGCCTGTGACACGCCCCTGATGCCGGTGACACGCCCCTGATGCCTGTGACACGCCCCTAATGCCGGTGACACGCCCCTGATGCCGGTGACACGCCCCTGATGCCGGTGACACGCCCCTGATGCCGGTGACACGCCCCTGATGCCGGTGACACGCCCCTGATGCCGGTGACACGCCCCTGATGCCTGTGACACGCCCCTGATGCCGGTGACACGCCCCTGATGCCGGTGACACGCCCCTGATGCCGGTGACACGCCCCTGATGCCGGTGACACGCCCCTGATGCCTGTGACACGCCCCTGATGCCGGTGACACGCCCCTGATGCCGGTGACAGTTGGATGGCAGTTATGTAGCTCAAAGGTGAAAAAGGTCATAAGATTCAGTCTAAGTCTTTGAAAACAACAAAAAGTGTGAAATGATTTGATTCAACGTCTTCTTGTCACATTGAGCAGCAGAAACACTTAGATTATGTCTAATATTCTCACTTCTTTGATCATGTCTCATTCTATTTCAGAGAATTGGAGCGTGTTCTGTCTCCAGCTGGTGCCCGGCTCCGCCCACTCTCAAGCTCCTTTTTATGGCTTTAAGAGCGTGTGTGTCCCCTGTGTCCCTGCTGTCCCCTGTGCCCCCTGTGTCCCTGCTGTCCCCTGTGTCCCCTGTGTCCCTGCTGTCCCCTGTGTTCCCTGTGTCCCTGCTGTCCCCTGTGTCCCTGCGGTCCCTGGCCCTCTGGCCCTCTGGCCCTCTGGCTCTCTGGCTCTCTGGCCCTCTGGCTCTGTGGCCCTCTGGCCCTCTGGCCCTCTGGCTCTCTGGCTCTCTGGCCCTCTGGCTCTGTGGCCCTCTGGCTCTGAGCAACCAAAGGAGAGAGCTGTTGATACAAGGACGTACAGGGATTAAGAGGTCAAAGTTCAGAGCAGTGGAATTGATTGCATCAACACTGGGGTCAAGGGTCAAACAGACATGACCTAAAGTGAGAGCTAAATGACATTGACAGTGTTGAGTGAGTTATCAGAGTCCACCCTGTGACCAGGAGTTTATCCACAATGGCCTTCATTCTTCTTCAGTTTGTACGTGCTTAGGACTTGACACTAAAGACACAACATGAGTGAAACAAACACTGAACCAGTGAAATACAAATAAATATATTGTGTGCATTTGAACTTAAACAATGTTAAAAACACAAACTAAATCTTATTGTCACTGCCATCGACAAGAGCCAGATGAGTTTGTAGATTCCTAAAACTGGGTGTTTTTTTACTCCTCTGCACTGAGCATGTGCAGGACGACTCTCCTCCACTGAGCATGTGCAGGACGACTCTCCTCCACTGAGCATGTGCAGGACGACTCTCCTCCACTGAGCATGTGCAGGACGACTCTCCTCCACTGAGCATGTGCAGGACGACTCTCCTCCACTGAGCATGTGCAGGACGACTCTCCTCCACTGAGCATGTGCAGGACGACTCTCCTCCACTGAGCATGTGCAGGACGACTCTCCTCCACTGAGCATGTGCAGGACGACTCTCCTCCACTGAGCATGTGCAGGACGACTCTCCTCCACTGAGCATGTGCAGGACGACTCTCCTCCACTGAGCATGTGCAGGACGACTCTCCTCCACTGAGCATGTGCAGGACGACTCTCCTCCATGAGTCCGTTGCGTTAATAGCGCGTTAACTTGCCCAGCCCTAACATATACATATATATATATATATATATATATATATATATATATATATATATATATATATATATATATATATATATACACACACACATACATATATTTATATATATGTGTATATATATATATATATATATACATATACATATATATATATATATATATATATATATATATATATATATATATATATATATATATATATATATATTCTATGATCATGTTCTAATAATGTAATTTAACAGAATATGATTTAAAATGATACATCCGGTATATTGTTCATCATATTGTTCCCTATATGTATGACATAATATCACTGCAACATAATAAATATATAATTATATATAAAGTGCCCAAAAAATAGACCTAAATGTGAAAAACCTTTTTATCTATAAGATTCCTTGTTAGAAAGAAAATGTATTTTTATTTGTATTGTTTTCATTACAATGCTTGGCCTGGTGTGTATATACTACTACTACTACTACTACTACTACTACTATATCTACTACTACTACTACTACTATATATATACTACTACTACTACTACTACTACTACTATATATACTACTACTACTACTACTACTACTATATCTACTACTACTACTATATATATACTACTACTACTACTACTACTACTATATATACTACTACTACTACTACTATATATATACTACTACTACTACTACTACTACTACTATATATACTACTACTACTACTACTACTACTATATCTACTACTACTACTACTACTATATATATACTACTACTACTACTACTACTACTACTATATATACTACTACTACTATATATATACTACTACTACTACTACTATATATACTACTACTACTACTACTATATATATACTACTACTACTACTACTATATATATACTACTACTACTACTACTACTACTACTACTACTACTATATCTACTACTACTACTACTACTACTACTACTATATCTACTACTACTACTACTACTACTACTACTATATCTACTACTACTACTACTACTATATATATACTACTACTACTACTACTACTACTACTATATATACTACTACTACTATATATATACTACTACTACTACTACTATATATACTACTACTACTACTACTATATATATACTACTACTACTACTACTATATATACTACTACTACTACTACTACTATATATACTACTACTACTACTATATATATACTACTACTACTACTACTATATATATACTACTACTACTACTACTACTACTACTACTACTACTACTACTATATATACTACTACTACTACTACTATATATATACTACTACTACTACTACTATATATACTACTACTACTACTACTACTATATATACTACTACTACTACTATATATATACTACTACTACTACTATATATACTACTACTATTACTACTATATATACTACTACTACTACTACTACTATATATACTACTACTACTACTACTACTATATACTACTACTACTACTACTACTATATATATACTACTACTACTACTACTATATATACTACTACTACTACTACTATATATACTACTACTACTACTACTATATATACTACTATTACTACTATATATACTACTATATATACTACTACTACTACTATATATACTACTACTACTACTACTATATATACTACTACTACTACTACTATATATACTACTACTACTACTATATACTACTACTACTACTATATATACTACTACTACTACTACTATATATACTACTACTACTACTACTATATATACTACTACTACTACTACTACTATATATACTACTACTACTATATATACTACTACTACTACTACTATATATACTACTACTACTACTACTACTATATATACTACTACTACTACTACTATATATACTACTAATACTACTACTATATATACTACTACTACTACTACTATATATTCTACTACTACTACTACTATATATACTACTACTACTACTACTATATATACTACTACTACTACTACTATATATACTACTACAACTACTACTACTATATATACTACTACTACTATATATACTACTACTACTACTACTATATATACTACTACTACTACTACTACTATATATACTACTACTACTACTACTATATATACTACTACTACTACTACTACTATATATACTACTACTACTACTACTATATATTCTACTACTACTACTACTATATATACTACTACTACTACTACTACTATATATACTACTACTACTACTACTATATATACTACTACTACTACTACTATATATACTACTACTACTACTACTATATATTCTACTACTACTACTACTATATATACTACTACTACTACTACTATATATACTACTACTACTACTACTATATATACTACTACTACTACTACTACTATATATACTACTACTACTACTACTATATATTCTACTACTACTACTACTATATATACTACTACTACTACTACTACTATATATACTACTAATAGTCCTAGGTCTCACAAAGACAAAGAGGATTCTAATAGCCCATTAAGATTCTGAATAGGCTCGGTAGATACAAGGGGGGAGTTTCTGTTGAAACAAACAACCCTTTCTACTTCAGGAAGGCTCCTCCCAATGGGCGGGTCTTACCACAGAACAGTATTAATATCGGAGTTCTCGACCTAAATTCTGTTATTGACAATGACTCTTGGATGAGAGTCGAAACGTCTACTTTTTCAAACTGAGTCCAGATGAAACAACTGAAGCTTTTTCTACTACTACTACTATATATACTACTACTACTACTACTCCTATATATACTACTACTACTACTACTCCTATACATACTACTACTACTACTACTACTATATATACTACTACTACTACTACTACTATATATACTACTACTACTACTACTACTATATATACTACTACTGTCTTATCCTGTGCGTACTTTGTTGTTTGTAACTAATACTCTTGTCCAATATTCATATTACCGCTTCAACCCAATTTAGACCTGGTTTAGATTCCAGAGGATTTGGAGAGACCAATTTTTCAGGTTAAACGCTAAAGACCGAACCACTTCTGAGTCTGACGTCATTCATGATTATTGCACCAGGACAGAGAGACTGAAGCCTCCATGGCTCACGAAGCCTCCACGGCTCACGAAGCCTCCACGGCTCACGAAGCCTCCACGGCTCACGAAGCCTCCACTGCTCACGAAGCCTCCACGGCTCACGAAGCCTCCACGGCTCACGAAGCCTCCACGGCTCACGAAGCCTCCACGGCTCACGAAGCCTCCACTGCTCACGAAGCCTCCACGGCTCACGAAGCCTCCACGGCTCATGAAGCCTCCACTGCTCACATCACACTGAAGCCTCCACGGCTCACGAAGCCTCCACTGCTCACGAAGCCTCCACGGCTCATGAAGCCTCCACTGCTCACATCACACTGAAGCCTCCACGGCTCACGAAGCCTCCACGGCTCACATCACTCTGAAGCCTCCACGGCTCACGAAGCCTCCATGGCTCACGAAGCCTCCACGGCTCATGAAGCCTCCACTGCTCACATCACACTGAAGCCTCCACGGCTCACGAAGCCTCCACTGCTCACGAAGCCTCCACGGCTCATGAAGCCTCCACTGCTCACATCACACTGAAGCCTCCACGGCTCACGAAGCCTCCACGGCTCACATCACTCTGAAGCCTCCACGGCTCACGAAGCCTCCACGGCTCATGAAGCCTCCACTGCTCACATCACACGCTGAAGCCTCCACTGCGCACAAAGAGAAGAAAGGACACATGCAGAGGATAGAAGAGGAGAAAGGACACATGCAGAGGATAGAAGAGAAGAAAGGACACATGCAGAGGATAGAAGAGAAGAAAGGACACATGCAGAGGATAGAAGAGGAGAAAGGACACATGCAGAGGATAGAAGAGAAGAAAGGACACATGCAGAGGATGGAAGAGGGGAAAGGACACATGCAGAGGATAGAAGAGAAGAAAGGACACATGCAGAGGATAAAAGAGGAGAAAGGACACATGCAGAGGATAGAAGAGGAGAAAGGACACATGCAGAGGATAGAAGAGAAGAAAGGACACATGCAGAGGATAGAAGAGGGGAAAGGACACATGCAGAGGATAGAAGAGAAGAAAGGACACATGCAGAGGATAGAAGAGGAGAAAGGACACATGCAGAGGATAGAAGAGAAGAAAGGACACATGCAGAGGATAGAAGAGAAGAAAGGACACATGCAGAGGATAGAAGAGGGGAAAGGACACATGCAGAGGATAGAAGAGGGGAAAGGACACATGCAGAGGATAGAAGAGGAGAAAGGACACATGCAGAGGATAGAAGAGGGGAAAGGACACATGCAGAGGATAGAAGAGAAGAAAGGACACATGCAGAGGATAGAAGAGAAGAAAGGACACATGCAGAGGATAGAAGAGGAGAAAGGACACATGCAGAGGATAGAAGAGGAGAAAGGACACATGCAGAGGATAGAAGAGGAGAAAGGACACATGCAGAGGATAGAAGAGGAGAAAGGACACATGCAGAGGATAGAAGAGAAGAAAGGACACATGCAGAGGATAGAAGAGGAGAAAGGACACATGCAGAGGATAGAAGAGAAGAAAGGACACATGCAGAGGATAGAAGAGGAGAAAGGACACATGCAGAGGATAGAAGAGGGGAAAGGACACATGCAGAGGATAGAAGAGGAGAAAGGACACATGCAGAGGATAGAAGAGGAGAAAGGACACATGCAGAGGATAGAAGAGGAGAAAGGACACATGCAGAGGATAGAAGAGAAGAAAGGACACATGCAGAGGATAGAAGAGGAGAAAGGACACATGCAGAGGATAGAAGAGGGGAAAGGACACATGCAGAGGATAGAAGAGAAGAAAGGACACATGCAGAGGATAGAAGAGGAGAAAGGACACATGCAGAGGATAGAAGAGAAGAAAGGACACATGCAGAGGATAGAAGAGAAGAAAGGACACATGCAGAGGATAGAAGAGGAGAAAGGACACATGCAGAGGATAGAAGAGGAGAAAGGACACATGCAGAGGATAAAAGAGGAGAAAGGACACATGCAGAGGATAGAAGAGAAGAAAGGACACATGCAGAGGATAGAAGAGGAGAAAGGACACATGCAGAGGATAGAAGAGGGGAAAGGACACATGCAGAGGATAGAAGAGGAGAAAGGACACATGCAGAGGATAGAAGAGAAGAAAGGACACATGCAGAGGATAGAAGAGGAGAAAGGACACATGCAGAGGATAGAAGAGGGGAAAGGACACATGCAGAGGATAGAAGAGGAGAAAGGACACATGCAGAGGATAGAAGAGAAGAAAGGACACATGCAGAGGATAGAAGAGGAGAAAGGACACATGCAGAGGATAGAAGAGGAGAAAGGACACATGCAGAGGATAGAAGAGGAGAAAGGACACATGCAGAGGATAGAAGAGAAGAAAGGACACATGCAGAGGATAGAAGAGGAGAAAGGACACATGCAGAGGATAGAAGAGGGGAAAGGACACATGCAGAGGATAGAAGAGGAGAAAGGACACATGCAGAGGATAGAAGAGAAGAAAGGACACATGCAGAGGATAGAAGAGGAGAAAGGACACATGCAGAGGATAGAAGAGGGGAAAGGACACATGCAGAGGATAGAAGAGAAGAAAGGACACATGCAGAGGATAGAAGAGGAGAAAGGACACATGCAGAGGATAGAAGAGGGGAAAGGACACATGCAGAGGATAGAAGAGGAGAAAGGACACATGCAGAGGATAGAAGAGAAGAAAGGACACATGCAGAGGATAGAAGAGGAGAAAGGACACATGCAGAGGATAGAAGAGGGGAAAGGACACATGCAGAGGATAGAAGAGGAGAAAGGACACATGCAGAGGATAGAAGAGAAGAAAGGACACATGCAGAGGATAGAAGAGGAGAAAGGACACATGCAGAGGATAGAAGAGGAGAAAGGACACATGCAGAGGATAGAAGAGGAGAAAGGACACATGCAGAGGATAGAAGAGGGGAAAGGACACATGCAGAGGATAGAAGAGGAGAAAGGACACATGCAGAGGATAGAAGAGAAGTGCTCACAGTCTCAGTGCTCAGTGCTCCCTCTGTGGAGCTGAGGCAGCACAAACTCTGAAGTGTGTGTACTTCCTGCTCTTCATCTCTTCTCTCCCCCAGCTTCACACTCCCCTCTTCCCTGACAATCCTGCACTTTCCAGAACGCTAATGGCTGTCCATGAAAATGTGACGTGCCGGAAAGGCTCAATAATTGAATGATTAGCTCTGAGCAGATGGACAGCGTCGACTCAAGTGCACACGCACATCTTGGGTTTCTCTGATCGAGGCGGAAATGGATCACTGCGTTGTAAAAGAAACTGATTCTGTTCCTATTTCAAGACAAGTGTCGGTCTAGATCAATGAAGTGTTTGTATAATATACATATATATATATATATATATATATATATATTATATACGTGTACATGTTTTCTACAGGTATTTAACATTGTTGAGATGTTGATTTGAACAGCCTCTACCATTGACTGAATGTGGTCATAAAACTTAATTATGATGAGAATAAGTTGAATGTTTCATTTCTTGAACCATTAAAGTTTATGATTAGTTCATGTTTTATATCATTATAACAGATTCCAGTAGAATCAAACTATATCAGCTTCATGTAAGTCCTGGAGCTGACGCTTCAGACTTTGTCTTTGTCTTTTTCTTCATGTTTTTTACCGTTTTTTACCTTTAATTCAATTTCAATTCAATTTATTTTTGTAACGCCCAAAATTACAACAAAAGTTGTCTCTGAGGGCGACAGTGAAAAACGGATTAAACGACGAGGGACGATGTCCCAGAGTCCTCTGTCCTTAGCTCCTCCTTCTGCAGGAAAAACTACAAAACCTCTTTGGGAAAAAGTATAAACCTGGAGGAGTTCCACATGAAGGAGAGATCTGACTCTCACAGACGAGAGAGAGACAGTCAGGAGGAGAACCAGTTCTTCAGGAGGAGAACCAGTTCTTCAGGAGGAGAACCAGTTCTTCAGGAGGAGAACCGGTTCTTCAGGAGGAGAACCGGTTCTTCAGGAGGAGAACCGGTTCTTCAGGAGGAGAACCAGTTCTTCAGGGGAGAACCAGTTCTTCAGGAAGAGAACCAGTTCTTTAGGAGTAGAACCAGTTCTTTAGGAGGAGAACCAGTTCATCAGGAGTTCTTCAGGAGGAGAACCAGTTCTTCAAGAGGAGAACTAGTTCGTTAGGAGGAGAACCAGTTCTTCAGGATGAGAACTGGTTCTTCAGGAGGAGAACCGGTTCTTTAGGAGGAGAACTGGTTCTTCAGGATGAGAAGTGGCTGTGCACGTCACATCCAGAAGCCTTTTAAGGAGCTGCAATATGAGAGCATTTTGATCATGATATTGTTTCTTCTCTTCGTTGCTGCTGTGGTGAGCTCTTTGATGAGCCTCCTCTGGGCCTGACCCTGATGCCCACTTCTTTCAAAATCTCATGCTGGAGTTGGTGAAAAAACACCTACAGTCCAAGGCCGCAGTTCTCAAAGCGGCGCCACATACCAATACCAACTTGAGCTTGGTGAGGAAAGAGGACATAAAGCCCTCCACTGCTCATGCATCATGGCATTCACCAACTTCTCCAAATGGCTGTTCTGGGATGAGATGACCTCATGGACCAGAACTGGCCAAAGAAGGCGGGGCAGCAAACCAAAGTGGAAACACCACAGCTGTAGCTTCCCCTGGGAGGGCGTCCTCCTGGGACTTTTGATATGATCCTTGTGAAACCTGGAATCAGCTCCTCGTTGATAGTGAAGGCCTCCTTTGCTGCCCTGTAACCATGGAGATACTTTAGGACTTGCTGGGTTTGATTTTCATGCCCGCCCATTTCATGTTACTTTGAAGATTTCCCTTTAGTACCTAGTTTTGTGGATGTTGAGGGCAGTTGAAGACCACTTTCTACGCACATACAGCTACAAACACCACGTCACTCATTCACATGTGTATTTGCAAAAAAATGCAAAATATGCATTTGCTAAGAAACGCCCTCTAAACTTCCTAATACGGGCTCTACCAGACATGTGACACTGGGATGAAGAGGTCGTGCTTCAACAGTCGCAGTTTTAGCTTCAGCAGCGATCAATGTACAAACCCACATAAGCACACAGAGTGGAAGCATGTTTAAGTCAAGAACTTAATGCATGGTTCATACGCCGATCGCAGCGGTGAGTGTGCCCTGGTCGTGGGGGTCACAGGGGGCTGTAGGGTTTATAAAAGAGGCTCTGGGGCAGGGACAGTGGAGAAGTCTGCTACTGTTCTATATCACGCCTGATCATACTTTTAGTATCCACTATTATTTTTATATAAATGTTTAGCGTGATAATTATAATTTTTGGGTTAAACATAACATAACATTCTAAAACAGCAGAACCTCTGTGGGTAAGAATGTCCCCATTTATTCGTAGGATTTGTCCCTCTAGAGGAATTTTAGTTGGGAAAAAATGTTGTGGATGCACAAACCATCCGGTCCTGAACCTAAATCTCTGGATTCGAATCCGGACCTGAACCTAAATCTCTGGATTCGAATCCGGACCTGAAGGTGGGTTTAGGTCTGCATCACTACTACCGCAGAGGTTTGGGTCATCTACACAGCCCTCCTTTGGGTTGAACTGCTCAACACCTGAACTCACTGAACATGGCGTGAGCAGCGCAGCCAAACTTGTGTCATAGTTTAACATTCTTTAAGCCGTATTGATCTCCATGGACCAGTCTGGCCCCAGTCAACGCCAGAAATGACCTGCAACAAAGAGCAAATTAAACAGTTATTTGCTCTAAGCCTGAGCGAGGCTCCCTCCTGCTTTGATAAACAGGCTGGTGTATTTAGGCTGGCTGCTCTCAGGAGAATCCAGGATAAAGGCGTCAATCCCCCATAATTGGTCACGCCTCTGCTGACGGGACGTGTGGCGCTTTGGGAATGAGATTACACCAAGTTTGAGAGTACGGAGGGCGTGGTCCTGATCGAGTCATTGTGTAATTGTGTGCTTGTGTGGACAGAAAATGTTCATACAGAACTTATAGTCAGTCGGAACATATTTTTTGACAAACAGCATTTATGTGACAGCACAGCATTCTAAAGCTGATTTAAAATAACAAATATCTTTACTTTTGTTTATTTCATATATAGATTGTGACAGGGAGCTTTTTTACTCACTCGTCCCTTAAGTTTATTGCACACACATTATATTTCAACTTTCGTTTCATTGATCCAAGCTGCACACAGCACACGGCTGCATGCACTACATTCTGTGAGGACAGCATCAAACCATCTCACACCAAAGTCACCTTCAACAACGACAAACTCTGGTTCACACTTAAACTGAGGCTGAGGCAGAAGGAGGCGGAGCACAGGGGCGGAGCTAGAGAGCTACAAAGACTTAGCAGAGAGGTGTCCAGAGCTAGATCTCAGTACAACACGTGTCTGAAGCAGCAGTTCTCCAACAACAATAACCCCGCCTCTGTGTGGAGTGGCCCCGCCTCTGTGTGGAGTGGCCCCGCCTCTGTGTGGAGTGGCCCCGCCTCTGTGTGGAGTGGCCCCGCCTCTGTGTGGAGTGGCCCCGCCTCTGTGTGGAGTGGCCCCGCCTCTGTGTGGAGTGGGCCCGCCTCTGTGTGGAGTGGCCCCGCCTCTGTGTGGAGTGGCCCCGCCTCTGTGTGGAGTGGCCCCGCCTCTGTGTGGAGTGGCCCCGCCTCTGTGTGGAGTGGCCCCGCCTCTGTGTGGAGTAGCCCCGCCTCTGTGTGGAGTGGGCCCGCCTCTGTGTGGAGTGGGCCCGCCTCTGTGTGGAGTGGCCCCGCCTCTGTGTGGAGTGGGCCCGCCTCTGTGTGGAGTGGCCCCGCCTCTGTGTGGAGTGGCCCCGCCTCTCTGTGGAGTGGCCCCGCCTCTGTGTGGAGTGGCCCCGCCTCTTTGTGGAGTGGCCCCGCCTCTGTGTGGAGTGGCCCCGCCTCTTTGTGGAGTGGGCTCCGGCTTCTCACAAACTATAAGCCCAGAGCCCTCCCATGCTGCAGACGACCGGAAACTGCCTGAGCAACTCAACACCTTCTACTGTAGATTTGATTGATGTGACCACCTGTTTGTGGACTTCAGCTCTGCATTCAACACCATCCTTCTGCTCTGCTCCAGGACAAGCTCTCCCAGCTCAGGTGGAGCACTGACTCCACCTGCAGGAGGATCCTGACGGATCAGAGGCAGTGCGTGTGGCTGGAGAAGAATGTCTCAGACACTATCAGCACAGGAGCTCCACAGGGCTGTGTACTTTCCCCCCTGCTCTTCCAGCACCTCCAGCCACGCCTCCATAAAACTGTTCACGTTTGCGGACGACACCACCCTCATCACCATGACGAGACCACCCTCATCACCATGACGACACCACCCTCATCACCATGACGACACCATCCTCATCACCATGACGACACCACCCTCATCACCATGACGACACCACCCTCATCGGGCTCATCTTGGAGGGGGATGAGTCTGTCTACAGGAGGTGGAGCTGCTGGTGTCCTGGTGCAGCGGGAACAACCTGGAGTTCAACGCCCAGAAGACGGTGGAGATGATCGTGGACTTCAGGAAAGTCACAGACCCCCAGCCCCCCCGCACCATCTCAGACTCCCCCATCTCCACTGCGGACTCCCTCCACTTTCTCTGCACCACCATCACCAGGACCTCAAGTGGGAGGAGCCACCATCACCAGGACCTCAAGTGGGAGGAGCCACCATCACCAGGACCTCAAGTGGGAGGAGCCACCATCACCAGGACCTCAAGTGGGAGGAGCCACCATCACCAGGACCTCAAATGGGAGGAGCCACCATCACCAGGACCTCAAGTGGGAGGAGCCACCATCACCAGGACCTCAAATGGGAGGAGCCGCCATCACCAGGACCTCAAGTGGGAGGAGCCACCATCACCAGGACCTCAAGTGGGAGGAGCCACCATCACCAGGACCTCAAGTGGGAGGAGCCACCATCACCAGGACCTCAAGTGGGAGGAGCCACCATCACCAGGACCTCAAGTGGGAGGAGCCACCATCAGCTCCTCATCAAGAAGGTCCAGCTGAGGATGTACTTCCTGCAGCAGCTGAGGAAAGACAAACTGATGATGGTGCAGTTCTACACGACCATCACTGAGTCCATCCTCACCTCCTCCATCACCTCCTCCGTCACCTCCTTCGTCACTTCCTCCGTCACCTCCTCCGTCACCTCCTTCGTTACTTCCTCCGTCACCTCCTCCATCACCTCTTCCATCACCTCCTCCGTCACCTCTTCCATCACCTCCTCCGTCACCTCCTCCATCACCTCTTCCATCACCTCCTCCGTCACCTCTTCCATCACCTCCTCCGTCACCTCCTTCGTCACTTCCTCCGTCACCTCCTCCGTCACCTCCTTCGTCACTTCCTCCGTCACCTCCTCCATCACCTCTTCCATCACCTCCTCCGTCACCTCTTCCATCACCTCCTCCGTCACCTCCTTCGTCACTTCCTCCGTCACCTCCTCCGTCACCTCCTTCGTCACTTCCTCCGTCACCTCCTCCATCACCTCTTCCATCACCTCCTCCGTCACCTCTTCCATCACCTCCTCCGTCACCTCCTCCGTCACCTCCTTCGTCACTTCCTCCGTCACCTCCTCCATCACCTCCTCCATCACTTCCTCCATCACCGTGTGGTACACTAGTTGTCTGACCAGCCAGTCCATCCTACACTCTATTCAAATGCAGAAGGGTCTGGGATCCAACCCAGTCGCTACAATTTCCAAAGGGAGTGATTGACAGGCGGATTAACCAATCAGACAAAGGCATTGTCCGTTCGTGTCTAAACAAACATGGAGGATTACGAGGGAAGAATAAAAATAACACAGACTGAGAAATGTTGCCGACTTCTGCTGAGTCAACAAACGATGCACTAAACTCTGTAAATCTCAGGTAAATGAAGTTTTGTTCTGAATGTTCCGAAAATATTTGAGAGACGTCTTCCGCATTTGAGAGACACGTGACACAAAGTAGCGGTGGTGGTTGGACCGGTTCATGCTGGAGAGTTTTTTTGACGCCCCCAAATGATCCGATTCCAGACCCTTCTGCATTTGAACAGAATGTAGGAGGGACTGGCTGGTCAGGCAAGTACGCTGGAGCCACAGCCAGGGACAAACAGAGACTACAGCGCCCTCTGATGAGAAGGTGATCGGCTGCAGACTTCATCTCTGCAGGACCTGTACGTCTCCAGGACTCTGGGACAAACAGCCCTGGACACAGACTATTTGAGCCACTCCCCTCAGGCAGGAGGCCACTCCCCTCAGGCAGGAGGCCACTCCCCTCAGGCAGGAGGTTCAGGTCCATCCGGACCAGAACCTCCGGTCATAAGAACAGTTTGTCTCCCTCTGCTGTTGGACTCATGAACACTTCTTAAACACTATCACTTTAACTCATTTAATCACTCACTGTCACTTTCTGCACTACATCTTATTAAACCCTCCCCTCACCCACACCCTCCTCACCCACACCCTCCTCACCCACACCCTCCTCACCCACACCCGCCTCCTCACCCACACCCTCCTCACCCACACCCGCCTCCTCACCCACACCCTCCTCACCCACACCCTCCTCACCCACACCCGCCTCCTCACCCACACCCTCCTCACCCACACCCTCCTCACCCACACCCGCCTCCTCACCCACACCCGCCTCCTCACCCACACCCTCCTCACCCACACCCTCCTCACCCACACCCTCCTCACCCACACCCGCCTCCTCACCCACACCCTCCTCACCCACACCCTCCTCACCCACACCCGCCTCCTCACCCACACCCGCCTCCTCACCCACACCCTCCTCACCCACACCCGCCTCCTCACCCACACCCGCCTCCTCACCCACACCCTCCTCACCCACACCCTCCTCACCCACACCCTCCTCACCCACACCCTCCTCACCCACACCCTCCTCACCCACACCCGGTCCCGTGATCACATCACTCCCATTCTCCGCTCTCTCCATTGGCTCCTCATCAAGCAGCGCATGAATTTTAAAATACTCCTCCTCACCTTCAAAGCTCTTCACCACCTTGCCCCCCCCACCTGTCTGACCTCCTCATCCCCCACCGCCCCCCCACTACCTGTCTGACCTCCTCATCCCCCACCGCCCCCCCCACCTGTCTGACCTCCTCATCTGTGCAGGCTGTGCACATGTGGAGCAGGCTGTATACATGTGGAGCAGGCTGTGCACATGTGGAGCAGGCTGTGCACATGTGGGGCAGGCTGTATACATGTGGGGCAGGTTGTATACATGTGGGGCAGGTTGTATACATGTGGAGCAGGCTGTGCACATGTGGGGCAGGCTGTATACATGTGGGGCAGGCTGTATACATGTGGGGCAGGCTGTATACATGTGGAGCAGGCTGTGCACATGTGGGGCAGGCTGTATACATGTGGAGCAGGCTGTGCACATGTGGGGCAGGCTGTATACATGTGGAGCAGGCTGTGCACATGTTGGGCAGGTTGTGCACATGTGGGGCAGGCTGTGCACATGTGGGGCAGGCTGTGCACATGTGGGGCAGGTTGTGCACATGTGGGGCAGGTTGTGCACATGTGGGGCAGGTTGTGCACATGTGGAGCAGGCTGTGCACATGTGGGGCAGGCTGTGCACATGTGGGGCAGGCTGTGCACATGTGGGGCAGGCTGTATACATGTGGGGCAGGCTGTGCACATGTGAGGCAGGCTGTGCACATGTGGGGCAGGTTGTGCACATGTGGAGCAGGCTGTGCACATGTGGGGCAGGCTGTGCACATGTGGGGCAGGCTGTGCACATGTGGGGCAGGCTGTGCACATGTGGGGCAGGCTGTGCACATGTGGGGCAGGCTGTATACATGTGGGGCAGGCTGTGCACATGTGGGGCAGGCTGTGCACATGTGGGGCAGGCTGTGCACATGTGGGGCAGGCTGTATACACTAATGTGACCGTGACCGTTCATATCAGAAATCATATCTTATATCTCATATGTTCCAGTTCCTGCTGCTGCATGAACAGTTCCACGTAGAACTACTTCTAGGTTATGTCAGGGTTCAGTGTCAAAATTTGGCCCGCGGCCCACAGTTTGACACCCCTGTTCTACACAGTTAATGCAACGTATTACTTAGTGCGATGTCATGATTAACAATAAGGAAGTAAATATAAACCTACAAAAATTATAAACTGAAACAATTTGGAACTTTTTTGCAAAACCTTGAATTTCTGAAATGAGTCCAACCAACAGACAGTGAAACAATAAGTCATATTTACACTGCTGTGAGTGCAGATGTGGAGCTGGTAAACGTGCGCTCACACCGCCACGTCCAAAGTGTCCAGTTCAAAGTCAAAGTCTATGAGGACGCGCGTCTTGGGAGTCCAGCATTTTTGCGGCGCAAATCCTGTGTTTTGCACGTCGGATGAAGTGCGGCGGGAGCGTTTGAGCGTCGGACGTTACTGACGCTCTGGACGTGCGAAGAAGACCCAAAATAAACACCACAACGATTTTTAAAATCCTTAAGACGCAGCTCTTGGGGAAAATAATGATATTGACTAAACTCTGCTCAGCTCTGAAGTATTTGTGGGTCCCAGACTGGCCCCGGGGCCCATCGCCTCCATTTTTGGACTAATGTTCTGCCATCGCACAGCTACACAAGGAAACACAACAACCCCTCTACTGCACATGTGCGCTGGACGCCTCCGACGCACGTTTGCTGGTGAGTTGTGCCTTAGAATGTAAAGGCGTCCAACTCCTGCATTGGGCGCAAATTGGACGCCGCGGTCTGAGCGCTCGATTGGACACCAGAGTAAGACTCTTGGATCAGTTTAAGGTGACAAAAGCTGAGACATATGCTGCAGAAAAGCTGACCACATGGTGTGGGCTGGCTGCGCCTTAGTTCACATTTGGGCACTCTCTGGCACAGATTGGCACACGCTGGCATACATGGACACACTGTGGCACATTCTAGGGCAAAGCAAGCACAGATGACACTTGCATAATGACTCTCCCACAGAGATCTGGATGTGTGAGGATGATATAATCTGGATTAACCACACTGCGATGTGTGTCAGCTCTGACTCCACACTGTGGACGCACCAGGACTTTAGCCCAAAGACAAGCAATAGACGCAAAATTATCTCTCTCTCTCTCAGAATGTTCATCGTGCTTCCTCCTCTGCCTGCAACGTTAACGGGGTTCATTTTGTGAGAACCTTTTCCCATTCAAATGATGAAATATTTTGATTTGAATTGTGCTATAGCTGTGCAATGTCCTTGAAATCAGGGAGGAATCCTCAAGTTATTTAAGTAGAACAAGGTCAAGAGTTCAACCGTGTGTGATCCCAAAGTCTATACCAGGAGCTGCACGGTGAGATCCTACATCTGCTGAGCGCATGGTGAGATCCTACATCTGCTGAGCGCATGGTGAGATCCTACATCTGCTGAGCATATGGTGAGATCCTACATCTTCTGCTAAGCGCGTGGTGAGATCCTACATCTGCTGAGCATATGGTGAGATCCTACATCTGCTGAGCGCATGGTGAGATCCTACATCTGCTGAGCGCATGGTGAGATCCTACATCTTCTGAGCGCATGGTGAGATCCTACATCTGCTGAGCATATGGTGAGATCCTACATCTTCTGAGCGCATGGTGAGATCATACATCTTCTGAGCATATGGTGAGATCCTACATCTGCTGAGCATATGGTGAGATCCTACATCTTCTGCTGAGCGCATGGTGAGATCCTACATCTGCTGAGCGCATGGTGAGATCCTACATCTGCTGAGCATATGGTGAGATCCTACATCTTCTGCTAAGCGCGTGGTGAGATCCTACATCTGCTGAGCATATGGTGAGATCTTACATCTGCTGAGCGCATGGTGAGATCCTACATCTGCTGAGCGCATGGTGAGATCCTACATCTTCTGAGCGCATGGTGAGATCATACATCTTCTGAGCATATGGTGAGATCCTACATTTGCTGAGCATATGGTGAGATCCTACATCTTCTGCTGAGCGCATGGTGAGATCCTACATCTGCTGAGCGCATGGTGAGATCCTACATCTGCTGAGCGCATGGTGAGATCCTACATCTGCTGAGCGCATGGTGAGATCCTACATCTTCTGAGCGCATGGTGAGATCCTACATCTGCTGAGCGCATGGTGAGATCCTACATCTGCTGAGCGCATGGTGAGATCCTACATCTTCTGAGCGCATGGTGAGATCCTACATCTGCTGAGCGCATGGTGAAATCCTATATCTGCTGAGCGCACGGTGAGATCCTACATCTTCTGCTGAGCGCATGGTGAGATCCTACATATGCTGAGCGCATGGTGAGATCCTATATCTGCTGAGCGCACGGTGAGATCCTACATCTGCTGAGCATATGGTGAGATCCTACATCTTCTGCTGAGCGCATGGTGAGATCCTACATCTGCTGAGCGCATGGTGAGATCCTACATCTGCTGAGCATATGTTGAGATCCTACATCTTCTGCTAAGCGCGTGGTGAGATCCTACATCTGCTGAGCATATGGTGAGATCTTACATCTGCTGAGCGCATGGTGAGATCCTACATCTGCTGAGCGCATGGTGAGATCCTACATCTTCTGAGCGCATGGTGAGATCATACATCTTCTGAGCATATGGTGAGATCCTACATCTGCTGAGCATATGGTGAGATCCTACATCTGCTGAGCGCATGGTGAGATCCTACATCTGCTGAGCGCATGGTGAGATCCTACATCTGCTGAGCGCATGGTGAGATCCTACATCTGCTGAGCGCATGGTGAGATCCTACATCTTCTGAGCGCATGGTGAGATCCTACATCTGCTGAGCGCATGGTGAGATCCTACATCTGCTGAGCGCATGGTGAGATCCTACATCTTCTGAGCGCATGGTGAGATCCTACATCTGCTGAGCGCATGGTGAAATCCTATATCTGCTGAGCGCACGGTGAGATCCTACATCTTCTGCTGAGCGCATGGTGAGATCCTACATATGCTGAGCGCATGGTGAGATCCTATATCTGCTGAGCGCACGGTGAGATCCTACATCTGCTGAGCATATGGTGAGATCCTACATCTTCTGCTGAGCGCATGGTGAGATCCTACATCTGCTGAGCGCATGGTGAGATCCTACATCTGCTGAGCATATGGTGAGATCCTACATCTTCTGCTAAGCGCGTGGTGAGATCCTACATCTGCTGAGCATATGGTGAGATCCTACATCTTCTGAGCGCATGGTGAGATCCTACATCTGCTGAGCGCATGGTGAGATCCTACATCTGCTGAGCGCATGGTGAGATCCTACATCTTCTGAGCGCATGGTGAGATCCTACATCTGCTGAGCGCATGGTGAAATCCTATATCTGCTGAGCGCACGGTGAGATCCTACATCTTCTGCTGAGCGCATGGTGAGATCCTACATATGCTGAGCGCATGGTGAGATCCTATATCTGCTGAGCGCACGGTGAGATCCTACATCTGCTGAGCATATGGTGAGATCCTACATATTCTGCTGAGCGCATGGTGAGATCCTACATCTGCTGAGCGCACGGTGAGATCCTACATCTGCTGAGCGCATGGTGAGATCCTACATATGCTGAGCGCATGGTGAGATCCTATATCTGCTGAGCGCACGGTGAGATCCTACATCTGCTGAGCATATGGTGAGATCCTACATCTTCTGCTGAGCGCATGGTGAGATCCTACATCTGCTGAGCGCATGGTGAGATCCTACATCTGCTGAGCATATGGTGAGATCCTACATCTGCTAAGCGCGTGGTGAGATCCTACATCTGCTGAGCATATGGTGAGATCCTACATCTTCTGAGCGCATGGTGAGATCCTACATCTGCTGAGCGCATGGTGAGATCCTACATCTGCTGAGCGCATGGTGAGATCCTACATCTTCTGAGCGCATGGTGAGATCCTACATCTGCTGAGCGCATGGTGAAATCCTATATCTGCTGAGCGCACGGTGAGATCCTACATCTTCTGCTGAGCGCATGGTGAGATCCTACATATGCTGAGCGCATGGTGAGATCCTATATCTGCTGAGCGCACGGTGAGATCCTACATCTGCTGAGCATATGGTGAGATCCTACATATTCTGCTGAGCGCATGGTGAGATCCTACATCTGCTGAGCGCATGGTGAGATCCTACATCTGCTGAGCGCATGGTGAGATCCTACATATGCTGAGCGCATGGTGAGATCCTATATCTGCTGAGCATATGGTGAGATCCTACATCTTCTGCTGAGCGCATGGTGAGATCCCACAAACACACATGATTCAGATGTTCACTCAGATGCACATCACAGTGTAAAGTTTGCAGACTGGAGTTGGAGACACTTTCCATCCCGGTGACAGAGCTGCACTCTCTCACTCCACAGCACATCACGCCTTCATTTCATCCTGTAGTCGTCACTTTCACGCACAGCTGCCGTCTCCCATGGCAACGCTTTACTAAATATAGATCCCAGCACACCTCACACACGCTGCAGAACAAAAGCACCGACACTCCGGCTTGTGTTATTTCTGAAGTGCTATGAAAGACTTGAAAGTAGGGTCAACAAATATGGATGTTTTGGGGCCCATATCAATGCAGCTGATGAATGAACCACTTTTATGTGATTCATTTAGAAGCATGTGACATGGTCATGTGACATGGTCATGTGACATGGTCATTTGATTTGTTTGGTTCATTGGAGTGAATGTTAAAGATGCAACTTTATTTGTATAGCACGATTCACACACAAGACTCTAGCACCAGCAGGAGGCCGGTCCATGTTTAGTCCTGACTCTGGCACCAGCAGGAGGCCGGTCCATGTTTAGTCCTGATTCTGGCACCAGCAGGAGGCCGGTCCATGTTTAGTCCTGACTCTGGCACCAGCAGGAGGCCGGTCCATGTTTAGTCCTGACTCTGGCACCAGCAGGAGGCCGGTCCATGTTTAGTCCTGACTCTGGCACCAGCAGGAGGCCGCTCCATGTTTAGTCCTGACTCTGGCACCAGCAGGAGGCCGGTCCATGTTTAGTCCTGACTCTAGCACCAGCAGGAGGCCGCTCCATGTTTAGTCCTGACTCTGGCACCAGCAGGAGGCCGGTCCATGTTTAGTCCTGACTCTGGCACCAGCAGGAGGCCGGTCCATGTTTAGTTCTGACTCTGGCACCAGCAGGAGGCCGGTCCATGTTTAGTCCTGACTCTGGCACCAGCAGGAGGCCGGTCCATGTTTAGTCCTGACTCTAGCACCAGCAAGTCGGAAAGTAAAACAATAACAACTCTCTTTTGAACACCAGATGGTATATTTTTGTGCACTTTTCTACATCACCATTTGGGGCCACTGTTCCATTTTCCTTTGAAGAGTGTTTTCGGGCCCCTCCCTTTGTATAAGGGATCCACTGATACAACATGTGGCCCCTCCTATGAACTCTCACAGGAACTTGAACAGGCCTGTTGGGTGGTGGAGAATCTGTCTCTGGATCAGTAGATTGCAGGTTCAAAGACAGTATATCAGAGACAAAGACAGTATATCAGAGACAGAGACAGTATATCAGGGACAGAGACAGTATATCAGAGACAGAGACAGTATATCAGGGACAGAGACAGTATATCAGAGACAGAGACAGTATATCAGAGACAGAGACAGTATATCAGGGACAGAGACAGTATATACATTGGATCTTTCTTTCATTATTTTTAGACAGGTTTGTGTTGCACTCCTCAGTCTCTGTTCATCTTGATGATTAGATGAGGAGCAGTTAGTGCAGCATGCGAGGGAGGGGCAGGTGTGTGAGAGCAGGCACAGGTGAGGGAGGGCCTTTGTGCTGGAGGTCTCCTTTAACCCTGGAGGTCTCCTTTAACCTTGGAGGTCTCCTTTAACTTTGGAGGTCTCCTTTAACCCTGGAGGTCTCCTTTAACCCTGGAGGTCTCCTTTAACCTTGGAGGTCTCCTTTAACCCTAGAGGTCTCCTTTAACCCTGGAGGTCTCCTTTAACCTTGGAGGTCTCTTTTAACCTTGGATGTCTCCTTTAACTCTGGAGGTCTCCTTGAACCTTGGAGGTCTCCTTTAACCTTGGAGGTCTCCTTTAACTTTGGAGGTCTCCTTTAACCCTGGAGGTCTCCTTTAACCCTGGAGGTCTCCGTTAACCCTGGAGGTCTCCTTTAACCCTGGAGGTCTCCGTTAACCCTGGAGGTCTCCTTTAACCCTGGAGGTCTCCTTTAACCTTGGAGGTCTCTTTTAACCTTGGATGTCTCCTTTAACTCTGGAGGTCTCCTTGAACCTTGGAGGTCTCCTTTAACCTTGGAGGTCTCCTTTAACCCTGGAGGTCTCCTTTAACCCTGGAGGTCTCCTTTAACCTTGGAGGTCTCCTTTAACCCTAGAGGTCTCCTTTAACCCTGGAGGTCTTCTTTAACCCTGGAGGTCTCCTTTAACCCTGGAGGTCTCTTTTAACCTTGGATGTCTCCTTTAACTCTGGAGGTCTCCTTGAACCTTGGAGGTCTCCTTTAACCTTGGAGGTCTCCTTTAACCCTGGAGGTCTCCTTTAACCCTAGAGGTCTCCTTTAACCCTGGAGGTCTCCTTTAACCCTGGAGGTCTCCTTTAACCTTGGAGGTCTCTTTTAACCTTGGATGTCTCCTTTAACTCTGGAGGTCTCCTTGAACCTTGGAGGTCTCCTTTAACCTTGGAGGTCTCCTTTAACCTTGGAGGTCTCCTTTAACTTTGGAGGTCTCCTTTAACCCTGGAGGTCTCCTTTAACCTTGGAGGTCTCCTTTAACCCTAGAGGTCTCCTTTAACCCTGGAGGTCTCCTTTAACCTTGGAGGTCTCTTTTAACCTTGGATGTCTCCTTTAACTCTGGAGGTCTCCTTGAACCTTGGAGGTCTCCTTTAACCCTGGAGGTCTCCTTTAACCCTGGAGGTCTCCTTTAACCTTGGAGGTCTCCTTTAACCCTGGAGGTCTCTTTTAACTGATACTCTTGACCTACAAAGCCATAAATGACATGGCCCCATCCTACCTCAAAGATGCTATAGAACCATATCATCCAAACAGAGCTCTTCGCTCTCAGAATGCTGGCCTTCTGGTGGTGCCAAGAGTCTCTAAAAGTACTGTAGGAGGTAGAGCGTTTAGCTCCCAAGCTCCTGTGTTATGGAATCAGCTCCCGACCCATGTTAAATCTGCTGACACAGTCTCTTCATTTAAGTCCAGGCTTAAAACGTTCCTCTTCGAAATCGCTTATGGTCAGAGTAGTTAGGAACAGAAACATAAACCCACAGCTTTAGCTACGCTGCCCTAGGAGTAACTATGCTGGGGGAAGTATGACAGCTTGAGCACTATCCTCTTCTTCTTCTGACTACTTATGCTATCAAACAATATTTATTTTTTAATTCCACTTGCAAACTGTTCACCGCCTTCTTTTCTTTCTCTCACTCCTGAGGAGCTGTGGACCCAGATGTCCCTCTCCTGGTGAAGTGGTCCCTGCCCTGTGTGGACGGTCCCTCATCTGCCTGAAGAGTGGGTACAGTTCGCCTCAGTTGGTCCCTCATCTGCCTGAAGAGTGGGTCCAGTTTGCCTCAGTTGGTCCCTCATCTGCCTGAAGAGTGGGTCCAGTTCGCCTCAGTTGGTCCCTCATCTGCCTGAAGAGTGGGTCCAGTTCGCCTCAGTCGGTCCCTCATCTGCCTGAAGAGTGGGTCCAGTTCGCCTCAGTCGGTCCCTCTTCTGCCTGAAGAGTGGGTCCAGCTCCAGTCTCCTCGTGTCCGTCTGTCCGTCTGTGAGAGTGGGATCTCTCCTTCACTGGAACTCCTCCAGGTTTCTACGCTTTTTTCCCAAAGAGGTTTTTTTGTAGTTTTTCCTGGCCGAGAAGGAGAGTCTAAGGACAGAGGACCCTGGGACATCGTCCCTCGCCACCACAGACATTGTTGATTCATTTCTCCCTGTGGCCCTCAGAGGCAACTGTTGTTGTGATTTTGGGCCTTACAAAAATAAATTGATTTGATTTGATTTGATTTAACCTTGGAGGTCTCCTTTAACCCTGGAGGTCTCCTTTAACCCTGGAGGTCTCCTTTAACCTTGGAGGTCTCCTTTAACCTTGGATGTCTCCTTTAACTCTGGAGGTCTCCTTGAACCTTGGAGGTCTCCTTTAACCTTGGAGGTTTCCTTTAACCTTGGAGGTCTCCTTTAACCCTGGAGGTCTCCTTTAACCCTGGAGGTCTCCTTTAACCCTGGAGGTCTCCTTTAACCCTGGAGGTCTCCTTTAACCCTTGCAGCCTTCAAGACACGTTCCTTCACGCGATAGTTGAGAAACCTCAGGCCTCGTGGTTTATCAGCTGCTGGTCTTGGTTGCCCAGACGATGTGCTCTTTCTATTGTGACAGGGGGGACTTCAACTCCTGAGCCATCAAATATCTCAAGAATAATCTTCTCCAAAAAGCTTTCTGTTTCCTTCCCTTAGGTGCGCCTCAATCTGGGCCACAGCGTCTCCATCTGGCCCACAGCGCCTCCATCTGGCCCACAGCGCCTCCATCTGGGCCACAGCGTCTCCATCTGGCCCACAGCGCCTCCATCTGGCCCACAGCGCCTCCATCTGGGCCACAGCGTCTCCATCTGGCCCACAGCGCCTCCATCTGGCCCACAGCGCCTCCATCTGGGCCACAGCGCCTCCATCTGGCCCACAGCGCCTCCATCTGGCCCACAGCCCCTCCATCTGGCCCAGAGCGCCTCCATCTGGGCCACAGCGCCTCCATCTGGGCCACAGCGCCTCCATCTGGCCCACAGCGCCTCCACCCTCCATCTGGGCCCAGAGCGCCTCCATCTGGGCCACAGCGCCTCCATCTGGGCCACAGCGCCTCTATCTGGGCCCACAGCGCCTCTATCTGGGCCCACAGCGCCTCCATCTGGGCCCACAGCGCCTCCATCTGGGCCCTTACTGTCTGCAGATCGACCGTATTGTCTGAAACACGCAGCTCAGCTTCTTCCATGCGTGCTCCGGTTATTCCCGCTGCTTTCAGCAGCAGATACAGCCGGGCTCTTGGTAGCTAACAACGCAGCTCTAAGAGGCTGCACTTCAGACATCTTAAGCCAAGAGTGTCCAAACTGTGGCCCAGGGGCCAAATGCAGCCCAAACAACAAAAAAGTTGTACTTTTTTATTGTAAATGTATTGTAAAAATTCAAACATGTTTATGTTATACCAACCTAATATTAATGTTCCAAGTCTTATTAAAGGTGAGGAGGCTCATGGAAACTATGTCAAATTCAAAATTCAAAATGATTTACTTCATTGTCAGGTTGTCTGTTATGTATAAGTTTCAAAATGCGGCCCTCTGGGAAAAAAGTTTGGACACGCCTGTCTTAAGCCATATTTGATGATTGGTTATATTCTCTCCCCTTCTGATGCAGAGAAGTCGCAAGAATCTCCATCAAGGCCGGCGGGACCCCGTTTGTTCTCTGACTCAGGTTTGCTAGTCATGTTTTCCTCGTTACCTTCATTAGCTTGTGATGCGGGATCGAAGTCTATTTTTAACGACTGCGGCAGCGATATGACTGAAGATGAACCAGACCAATGATACAAACAGGAACAGTTTACTTAAATGCATCAAGACATAACATATATTTCCTTATTTCTGGCACCAGGACATATGTCCATGGGCATATTCAAATAACTAGATTGGGTATTGCTTTAACCTGAGTGGGACTAGTGACCTTTCCCTTGGTACTTCAGTGAAAAAAATCCTCTGTAGCCCAGAAAGCATTTTCCCACAGAGCCTAATGTCAAAACAAACTGCTGATTTTTGACTGACAGGGGCCTACACCCTACAGCCTACAGCCTACAGCCTACAACCTACAACCTACAACCTACAGCCCACAGCCCACAGCCTACAACCTACAGCCCACAGCTTTCAAAACGCTAGCAATTTGTGGCAAATTTTGCTCATTTTCAAGTCATGAATGTTTGTAAAAATGTTAAATGTATGTTAACTATATTTTACTGAAATAAGTAGCCTAACCTGTTTAAAGAATCAATGATGGATTATGAGTTTTTGCTTATAGCTTTTGGCGGACCATTCTGATAGCCTACCCCAGAAATGCAAGCCTCCCTCCATAGATCTGCCTCTCATTCAACACTGGTGGACAGTCCTGATCCATTTGGGCCCCTCCGGCCACAGACCGCAGCCGTGACGCGCCAAGGGACCCAGCGAGATGTTTTACAGCTCATAAATCCTGGATATTTGGACAGTTAGCCACCAAGTGCTTCCTTCGGGGAAGACGCCGACAGATTTGTGTGTTGTGCTAGCTCACGCTGGGAGCTCTAGGCATGATAAATGGTCCCTACAGAAGAAACGTAGCACATATACATCAAAAGTCTCTGACTTCTTCTTTCTGCCTCTCTCTGGGTCACATGTTGGAAGCGAGCGGAGGAGGCAGCGGATCTGGTTCATGCCCCGTGGCCGTGGATATGAGCTGCGGGACGGGCTGATTGGCACGCTGTGAAGTCCTGATGGATGGACTTTAGAAGGTTTTAGATGGTGTCTCCGTTTGAGCAGAAACGTGGATCAAACAGTATGTGATGTGATTGATGTAGCGCTAAGCGGGCTCACTCCAGCGCCGCTTGTTCTCTCCAGCGCCGCTCGTTCTCTCCAGCGCCGCTCGTTCTCTCCAGCGCCGCTCGTTCACTTACCTTTGTTCATGCACACATTTAATACATAATTGTCACCATGATTACTATATCAATTAACCATTCAATAAATTATAAATGGTAATTTTTGGCCTCAAAATGTATCGTGGGTAATTTGACTTTGTGCCAGTGTCAGACATGATGTTGTTTTTTGTACTAATACAGTTTGAGATGTATCGTTGTTATCATTATCTCTACATTAGCCTGTCGACATGTTTAACGCCAGCATTAAGAGAGCATTCTGTTGCATAATGCTGTGTCCTTGGGCAAGACACTTCCTTCACCTTGCATGCAACGTCCGTCTAATTTTGTGTACGACATTAAGTGAATGTTCCTTTAATCACGGGGCCTCTGCCCTCTGGGCCATTCTGTCCAGCCAAGCATCAGAAATGTGGGCGTGTTTTGGACAAATGTGTGTTTTGGAGGACGTGGCCATGTTATTCAGACAAGCTTTTTAACAGTTATGGGACATTTCTAAACCGACCAAATGCTGATCTGGAGAGGATTTGTCCGTTCTTATATTTGGTCTCATTTAGACTTGTGTAATTGTTTGATCAGATCGTCACTTCAGCGCCTGCAGCTGGTACAAAGAACTGCTGCAGATGAACACACTCCAGTTTGAGCCTCGCTACATTGGATTGCTATTACATTTGAGTTGATTTCAAACAAGCTTTTGGTTGGTGTTTTTATGTTTCTATTCTTTATTGTAATTTGTCTGTTGTCTTATGTCCTTACCACTGGACCATTGTGAAGAGACACTACAGAGAAGAGGACCTTTAAAGTGCATGTGTCCTTCCACAGTGGCACTGCAAGAATACTCCAACTCTGAGAGCACAGTGAACAGAGCAGACAGCTGAGCGGGCGGCTCTGAGCGGGCGGCTCGGCGCGGCGCGGGCGGCTCAATGTTTGTTTTGCCATGGTAATTCCTTTTTCTGCCAGTAAATGGAGTGCTATCACCAATCCTGATGAGGGAACGCCTGACTGATAGAAAGTCATTTGTCATGTAGGTTTCAGTACATTATTTTAAGTTCTAAAACATGAGATGCCAAAGTAAAGGTAACAAAGCAGGATTAACCTAAAATCCATTTGCATGGAAACAAGTCAATTGCAAATGTGCCCAACATGCTGCTTGTTATATCAAACATGTTCCTCTATTGTTTCTTTTGTCCTGACCCTCGTCTTCTGTGGTGCACTTTCTAAATCAGCCTAAGCTCATGAGCCGCTGCTTTCTCCTGTCAACAGAGCTTTAGTGTGGCGGGGGATGGGCTCCACCGGGGAAGGCCTTGATCATATCTCAGGCCATTACTGGCACATCCAGGCAGCAGCGGGAAAGCCAAGGAGCGCTCATCCATCACCGAGTCTGCACAGAGCAGGGGGGGGCCCATGTGGGGGTCCGGAGGAGGGAGGAGAGAAGGGCCCGTGCCATTAGAGCGCAGCATGTGACAGCAAGAGGACCCAATGCAGACGGACTGAAGAAGCAGAGACAGAGACGTGACTCACGGCCGCTGCAGGAGGAGGAGACGCCGCACACTGGGCATTTAAAGGACTTCCATTTTAAAGAACAGTTGCCAGTTCAGATGGGCATAATTAGTGGATTAGCCAATCAGGGACATGCATGGCTCGACTGTATCAAATCATATACGGTTGTTCACGAGGTAAAAAGGAAATAATATCACAGGGACTGAAAAACGTTGCAAACATTGTCAATCTGAGGTGAGAGAGGCTGGATCTGTTTGACATGCGTCATGGAGGAGATGGAGGGTGTGGTCATCAGACTCTAGAGGGTGTGGTCATCAGACTCTGGAAGGTGTGGTCATCAGACTCTGGAGGGTGTGGTCATCAGACTCTGGAAGGTGTGGTCATCAGACTCTGGAGGGTGTGGTCATCAGACTCTGGAAGGTGTGGTCATCAGACTCTGGAGGGTGTGGTCATCAGACTCTGGAGGGTGTGGTCATCAGACTCTGGAAGGTGTGGTCATCAGACTCTGGAGGGTGTGGTCATCAGACTCTGGAGGGTGTGGTCATCAGACTCTGGAGGGTGTGGTCATCAGACTCCCTTTGAACACACTCTAATTGTGTTTGAATTAAAAACAAATGATTACTCTCAATGTGTCTATGACAAAAACAACACAAAATAGGAGCTGAAATAACAGTTCTGGAAATACAAGGTGCAATCAAGAGATCAAAGAACAATAAATCTCAGAGGAGTGACGGGTTCACTTCAGAGTGGTATAAAGCTCTAAAGACACACCTCAGAGTGTATAAAGCTCTAAAGACACACCTCAGAGTGTATAAAGCTCTAAAGACACACCTCAGAGTGTATAAAGCTCTAAAGACACACCTCAGAGTGTATAAAGCTCTAAAGACACACCTCAGAGTGGTATAAAGACACACTTATTTTTAACTTTTAACTGGGCACTTAAAAAAACCCAGACCCTCCAAGATGGAGAGAATCCATCATACCCTTAACACCCAAAGAGGGGAAGGCCCAAGTTGATTGTGCCTCATATAGACCCATTTCTGTTCTGAAGGTGGACTATCGTCACCTAAACTATGTCCAAAAGAATTCACAATGATCAGACAGGATTTATTAAGGACAAAGCCAGGATAACATAACACGATCTTTGTGCATAATAAAGGCAGAGAAAGCTGGACATATTTATTTGAAGTCCTAAGCAAGAAAAAGGAGGTTGCTTTGTCTGAAAAAATCCCTTTATTTCAGCTCAAATCAGAGCGTTGCTGGACTGGTGTGATCCAGAACATGAAGCTCAATGGAAAAACAGAGTGTAATATGAAACTAGTGCTTTGAGCGGAGCTCTAATTTTGTGCCAATTTTTTACAGACTTTTAAGATTTCAAAACTCCAATTTATTTGACAGAGAAAAAAAAAGAACAATTGTTTTCCTCTTAAATGGTTGAAGTTCTAATGATGAATCTTTGTTAGAATTTACTCCACTTTTTAGTCTGTAAATATGTTCACAGTTTCAATGTTTGTAGAAGATCGAAGTCTTTACCATGATCAGGCCCAACAGTCAACAATCATTCATCACATATGGGATTTACGTGTTTTTATCAAGTCTGAAGAGTTTTTGATGAAAACTGTTGATGATGTGTTTCATTCAGGTCAATTCAATGCAGTTTATTTTTGTAACACCCGAAATCACAATTTGCCTTGAATTCCCGGGTTTGATGGAATATGGCCGACTTCGATGTTTGAGGCTAACCCGTCTTTCGATATTTTTCCTCTGGGTTTTCACTCAAAATTAGAGCTCACTGAACTCTAACTTCAACACTATTTACTTGCATATGCGTTTGCTAGCAAGGACCACGCCCCCAGCTACGAGGCAAAGTGTTTATTGACATACGAGACACATGAACAACACGAGTCACAGAAATGATGCAGTTTGGGGCTTCAGGCGATGAGGGCTGAAGGCTCCGGGGCCTCCACACCCCCATCTAGGAGATACATTAGAATAATTAGAATGATTTAAAAGAGGGAGGGAGGGGCACGACATCATGAACACAGGTGTATGTGATCCGGATGCTTAAATAGTGTAGCCGCAGGAAGGGGCGTGGTCCTACTCCCGAACTTAAGATAACAAACTTATCTTCATTTATTGTTTACTACTTGATTTCAAAATCTTACAGTTAAAATAGTTGCGCCAGTGATCGGGCCCCACTTCCCGGTGAGTGTATTCTGTTTTGAAAGTTGATCGTTCTTTAATTTTTATTGTTAATCCACAAACGATTTAAGTTTCATATACACCATTGAAAGTTCTATTGCTCCATAAACAACCTGGAGCGTCACAGCTCACTTTTACTCATTTTTTTCGGATGAAACCCTCCCCCGCCTGCACCAGATGTCCCATGTGGAGTCAGAACCCTGGTTCCTTCTCTGGGGTGTGGTGGAGGCTTTGGAAGCCAGGGTTACAGAGTTTGGAGGAGCTGAAGTCTAGCAATATCCAGGTTATAGCATTAGGTTTACCGGACCACGCCACAGGTTGCTGTGTCAGCGTTAACAGTGCTAACAAGGCTAAGACTAGACCGCTAATGCCTCCCGGGCACCTGGGACTAGACAATGACAGTTCAGAGGGATCGAGACGCTAAACGCCGGCCTGTAGTGCACTGAGCTTCCCGTCTACAATAGGTTTGCTCTCCTCACGATCACACGCCCGTTGAATGGACCTGTGACCCTCTGGAAGTTCTATACAGTGAACCCTCGTTTATCGCGGGGGTCACGTTCCAAGAAGAACCCGCGGGAGTCGAAATCCGCGAAGTAGAAACCTTTATTTTTTTACAGTTATTATACAATGAAATACTTCATAAAACATTGAAAGCAAGGAACAAAACCTTTTTACAGTCCCAAACATTTGTTTAACAAATAAAAGTACTGTATAAACGTTTGTACTGTACTCTCACCGGCCTCTCCCGGAGCTCACGCTCGCTCTCACCGGCCTCGCAAACTTCAATTTGGCAAGCGGTTTTACGTACGTGTACATATGAATCCATAACGTTATTGACACAGGTAGAGAAGACGCGGAGAGACTGTTTAGCCAATCAGAATGCAGAACACAATGCATGATGCAAATCCGCGAAGCAGCGAGTCCACGAAAAGTGAACCGCGTTATAGCGAGGGATCACTGTAGTCGTGAAGCTGCCAGCAACATCAGTGAGATGTTAGCCGCGGCCAGAATGGGTGACATCGAAGGAAATCTTAGGCCGTCGAGTCGTGACTCAGTAAGTAGTTGCGGTGTGTGAATTGGCGAAGTGAGACACTAATATTTTCGACCCAATCAGATCAATGCTGAACTGAACAGCCTCTTTCAGCATCAACAGCTGGTTATCTAGATGGTGCCCTCAAAACAACGTAGTCTTTGTTGATAACTGGAGTGGGTTTTGGGGAAAGCCCGGGCTCATACGCAGGGATGGCCCCTCCCACTTCGGAGGGTACATCTCTTTTAGTCCAGAATCTGACCAATAGTCTTAGTGGCCTAAAGTGAGCACCCAGTGATGAGCCCCGGGTGCAGAGCAGCAGTGTAAGACGCTCCTCTGTCGCTGAGCTCCTGCCCGCTCTGTCCATGGCACTCACAAATGACACAAATAAACAAATAAATAAGCATATAAAATGTGGACGGCTAAACATTAGGTCAATTTCCTCCAAATCACTTTTACTTAAAGGCGTAATGGACAATTTTTTGCATATTTGAGAACTCAAGCGGAAGTGCGCATGCACTTCACTGATGTGAAAGCCTCATGTGTCAATCACACGTCCAAAAACCAAAAAGGAGTTTTGTTCATAGTTTTCTCCCGACCTCCTGGTCCCGATTTAGAGTTTTTAACAGTTTTCTGACTTTAAAAACTTAAATTTAGTGCTAGCCTAGGATAAAATAGTTATAATGAAAAGGACTATGCTGATCTCAAAGTTTAAAGAAATAATATATAGAGAGAAAGAAGGATGCTGGGACATTTATCCATTTGTTAATTTTCTGTGAACATTGTTGAATCTGCTTCTCTCTTCTGTCGCGCTTTGAGGAAACTGCTGCTGGGCATTGCAAAATGAATTGAATTGAAGTGAGAACTTGTTTGAGGGCTTATTACGTCCTATTCTAACATGTGCTAAGTACAAATGCAAACACATGCAGGCTCTGATGTCACTCATGTATCCCAGTGCTTTTATTTGACAAAACCTCTTTGGTTTTTCATATTTTACAAGGTAATTCCTTTGAAATCACATTATTTTCAACGTATCTTTCGCTCCACTATGGAAATTACAATGTTTTTGTTCACATATTTGTGTGATTCTACAGAAATGTAAAACCTTCCTCTCTTCTGCAAAGTGCTGCACAGTGAGACTTTGCAGGTGGAATGTCATCAGCTGATAATGACAGGACGTCACTGCTCCTGGGGTCATTAGCACACAGCAGGAAGAAGCAGGGCATGTTGGGAAACGCAGTCCTTGGCCCTCTTCACACACATTTTTAAAGTGGGTTTGCGTGCACACAAGCTGCTCTGTAATCAAGTGCTAATTCCTTTGGGCTGGTGACAGGTGAGTGTGTTAAATACAGCATGTTTGACAGAGTAAGCAGCCCAAGTGTGTCCTACAAGTCTGCCAGGGGTTTGAAGACAGGCTGCTCCATAATTGTTCATTGTGAAGATTAATTAAGTGTGGCTGGAATTAGAAGAGAAAGTCAAACCTTCTCTGGGGCATGTGTGAGTCATAGAAGAATATCCCAGTGGACTGGGGAGAGTCTATATAAGCCATGTTTCCACTGGTTCACTTTGGACCGGCTTGTCGCAGTCTGATTTTATCCTATGTCTTAAATCAGGTCCATTTAAGCAGATAGAAACAGAAAATAATCCTGTTTTATATTTCCAGTGCATAATATATCTAACATTATGTACTGCATTGGCTGTGGATAATGAGAGGTTAAATGTGGGGCAGAGGCTGTGCAGACAATACTAAACGTCTTTGTTAATTGACTGATGATTGAAAAGTCAGGTAGGATTTAGACTTGATTTATTAAGACACGTGTTACGTTTGGGTGACTCACGAAGCAGAGCTCTGCCCCTGGACCCGGAGCCTGGCCCTAAACTTCAGGGCCCATATAGTTTGTGTGTCCAGGAGCCAGACAAATGAAGTAGTGCAAGGGATTTAGTGTGAGTAACTAAGGGTTTGATGCCGTCTTTAACTATTATTCAACAATAACCATTCATTGCACTGCTCATTTTAGCATTATTCTGACCCACTTTAAATAGTGTATATATTATAAGTCTATGTCATTTTATTTGTACATTATAAATTGTTAATATATGATATATTTTGCTACTATTATTATTAATTGTTGTATGTTGCACCTTAAAGCAGAAGCAAGTTCCTACTTTGTTAATGAAGTTCACTGACAATGGTGACTCTGACTCTGACTCTGACTCTGACTCTGACTCTGACTCTGACTCTGACTCTGACTCTGACTCTGACTCTGACCCTGACCCTGACTCTGACCCTGACTCTGACTCTGACTCTGACCCTGACTCTGACCCTGACTCTGACCCTGACCCTGACTCTGACTCTGATTCTGACTCTGACTCTGACTCTGACTCTGACCCTGACTCTGACTCTGACTCTGACCCTGACCCTGACTCTGACTGACCCTGACTCTGACCCTGACTTGTGATAATGCAGAGTTCCATGACAAAGCTCAGCCCATTTGTTCCATTTGATGTTCTCAATAGTCAAATGAACTTGACACTATCTTCTACAACAGCACAAAATAGTGAAAAGTACACTCAAATACACGGTTATTACTGCAGAGCCAAAACATCACGGCAGGTAACGGCAGGTAACGGAACGCACGCTGTCTGCGAGTAATCCTCTTCGTTTAGTCCATAACTCTAAATTCAAATATCTAAATATCCACACGCTGCATTATTTTACATAGTACTTTTACCATGGCAGAACAAACATAAGCTAGCGTACCCATGCTAATGTAAGCAGACGCTTATAATGAACGTGATCATCATCAGTGTGTGTGTGTGTGTGTGTGTGTAAAGGTTAATGTGTGTTTGGATGTTGGGCGCTCGAGGGACGTGCCAGTCTAATGAGGGAGGGAAAGTTCTAGAAGGTGAAACTGGAGTGCAGAGGTCCCATTTCCATTGGCCGTTTAAGTGATCCAAAATGGGCCGTGAGCGGTTTGGCTCATACTTTTGAGCCATGATTGGATTAGAGAGAACGTAGGGAAAGAAACACAAAAGAATAATTTGTCTCCAAACTCTGACTTGATCTCGTGCTAAAGCGCCGTGTTTCCACTGATGCTAACGACAATGTGGAGCCTTAGCAACACAAAGCTAGCAAAGCACGTTAGCAACAGCTGTTTCCTGTTTATGGCCGCACGGCACTCACTTTGTCCAGAGCCACAATCTGATATTTCCAGGTCACAATGCGTCTGACATGATCCAAAGCATGACACAAAGAGAGGTTCAAACGCCCCTCACATGGAGGCTTTGAGAGAAGTCAAAGAAATGAGGCAAAACTGTTCCTGTGCACGCTAGCTTTAACCACGCCCCTCACACACACTAGCTTTAGCCACACCCCTCACACACACTAGCTTTAGCCACACCCCTCACACACAAACGTGGAATTACTAAACGTCTTTTTGTGACTTGCTCAGATCAACCTCAGGGTTAAAAAGTATCATTCAGGAGGATTTTTGTGTTGTTCTTGTAGCAGAGCTCTGTCTCTTGCAGACAAAGCGTTCTAAATGGCTCTAAATGAACCGGGGCCAGTCCAAACTTGGCTCCTGTTGAGGGAGGCCATAGGAGAGGGTGGTAGGAAAATGGCAAGGGTAATTGAAAATGTGAAGTTGGAAGAAAATGTTTTATTTTGTGTGTGTCTGCAGGAGCTGTCCTTGGTCCTGAAATGATAAAACACTAAAGGTGTGTCTGACGTGGGTGTAACTGTGATTAGGCTGCAGTTAGTGTGCTGAGCTGAGGAGGACTTCCTAGTTGTCCTTTTTTCCGTTGCCTCCTCCTTTCTAGACTTTCATTTAAGACAAATCTGTTTGTTTTTTTCCATTTTAGGTTTAGGTCAGTTTGTTCTCTCAACAACTACAAATGTTGTATTATTTCATTTTATCTATAGATTTCTCTGGGACATTGTTCTCCAGATGCTTTCTTCTCCCACAGAGACATAAAGATCAGCCCTTAAAATGGCACCTACACACCAAACTTTAGTCTCTCATGGATCACCAGCGTCCATCTCCCATCATGAAACAGGTCGTGCTTGTGTGGTCCTTGCTAATAAATGTATGAGGAAAAACATTTCATATTCACCTACAGTTTTTACCTTCAAATATTTGCTTTGGAGAGCATCCTGTATTTTGTCAATTCAAATTCTACATCAAGCATTTTTCCAGGAGGTAATTCCATGATGCCATATTCCCATGTCCAAGTCTTTTTCCCTTGTGTTGTTTGAAACACTATGAATGAACCAAATCGACACATTTGATAAATACATGTAAACGAATGACTCAAACCAACTTTAGCCGTGTGTATGTGCTCAGGTCACATGGGAGGTCACATGGGCGGTCACGTGGGAGGTCACATGGGAGGTCACATGGCAGGTCACATGGGAGGTCACATGGGACGTCCTGAGAGCCTGATTACAGCGCCTTCTCTCCGTTACACCTTTGCTAATCAAGCTGATTGTGCCAATCTTTGTCACAACTTCTTTTCGTGCACCACAGAAAAGGCTTTCGATGATATGCAATGGTACGACATACGACAATGTATCAGAGTCTGCGTTTGAATTAGGGCTGAACAGTTATAATAGACTTATAATAGAGTTATAATAGACTTATAATAGAGTTATAATAGAGTTATAATAGTTATAATACAGTTATAATAGTTACAATAGTTATAATAGACTTATAATAGAGTTATAATAGACTTATAATAGTTATAATAGAGTTATAATAGTTATAATAGACTTATAGTTATAATAGAGTTATAATAGTTACAATAGAGTTATAATAGAGTTATAATAGTTATAATAGGCTAATAATAGGCTAATAATAGAGTTATAATAGAGTTATAATAGAGTTATAATAGTTATAATAGAGTTATACTAGTTACAATAGAGTTATAATAGAGTTATAATAGAGTTATAATAGTTACAATAGAGTTATAATAGAGTTATAATAGTTATAATAGGCTAATAATAGGCTAATAATAGAGTTATAATAGAGTTATAATAGAGTTATAATAGTTATAATAGAGTTATACTAGTTACAATAGAGTTATAATAGAGTTATAATAGAGTTATAATAGTTATAGTAGACTTATAGAGTTATAATAGACTTAAAATAGTTATAATAGAAGAAAAAGCTTCAGTTGTAGTCATCTGGACTCAGTTAGAAAAAATTTGACGTTTCGACTCTCATCCAAGAGTCGTTGTCAATAACAGAATTTAGATCGAGAACTCCGATATTTATACTATTCTGTGGTAAGTCCCGCCCATTGGGAGGAGCCTTCCTGAAGTAGAAAGAGTTGTTTGTTTCAACAGAAACTTACCCTCTTTGTATCTACCGAGCCTATTCAACCCTTTAATGGGCTCTTAGTCTCCCCTTTGTCTTTGTGGGACCCTGGCTCACCCTGAGGACCTGAGGACATCTAAATGTCCTGGTCCTGGTCTTCTACCTTTCCAGGGGTTCAGTAACCCATTATAAATAACAGGAAGATTAAACCTTAGCCCTCCATTTCTGTTTAAAGAAGGTTTTTCTTTTTTAACAAAAATAGCTTCCTTGACTCCTCTTTCAAACCATCTTTTCTCCTGCTTAAAGCCTTCACCTCACCGTCTTCAAACGAGTGATTAGAGGCTTCAAGATGGAGATGCACGGCACTCTGAGGTCCTGAACTTGTATTTCTTCTGTGCTGATAGAGCCTCTTGTGTAGAGGCTGTTTAGTCTCACCTATGTAACGTTCTTTACAGCTTTCTTCACTGCATTGGATAGAATAAACTACATTGCTCTGTTTTTGAGTCGGCAACTTGTCCTTAGGATGAACCAGTTTTTGTCTTAAAGTGTTTCCTGGTTTAAAATAAACAGGGACTTCGTGTTGTCTAAAAATTCTCTGCAGTTTTTCCGACAGGCCAGACACATAAGGGATAGAAACACCCTTCCTTCTCTGTTCAGTTTCCCTTTTGTCCTGCTTCTTGGTTCTCTTCACTCTGTTGAGAGCCCAAGCGGGGTAACCACAGGCTGAGAGGGCATTTCAGACATGTTTTTCCTCTTTCTTCTTGCCCTCTGAGCTGGTGGGCACACCTTGAGCTCTGTGTTGTAAGGTTCTGATCACACCCAGCTTGTGCTGTAGTGGGTGGTTGGAACCAAAGAGCAGATACTGGTCCGTGTGTGTAGGTTTCCTATATACTTCTATTTGGAGTTTCCCGTCCTCTCCTCTGATCGTGGAACAATCAAGAAAGGCCAAGCGATTCTCCTTAGCGTCTTCTCTTGTAAACCTGATATGTGGGTCCACAGCATTGATGTGATCAGAGAAGGTTTCCAGCTCTTGTTTCTTGATTGTTACAAAAGTATCATCGACATAGCGGAGCCACAGTTTTGGGGCTATGCCTGAGAATGAGGACAGTGCCTTCTTCTCAAAGTGCTCCATGTACAGGTTGGCCACTATGGGAGAGACGGGCGAGCCCATGGCACAGCCATGAATCTGAACACCACTTACTTTCAATTCCGGGGACAATTTTACAGACAGACAGATGTCCAACAGTTTGCATATGTGTTCAGGTGTCAGTTTGGTCCTTTCCTGTAGGGTGGTGTCTTCCTGCAGTCTGATCCTCACTGCTGCTACTGCATCAGAGGTCGGGATGCAGGTGAACAGGGACACAACATCATATGAAACCATGAGGTCATCTGGGTCCAGTTGGAGATGTTTCACTTTATCCACAAAGTTGTGCGTGTTTTCCACATGATGTTCCGAATTCCCCACAAGCGGAGCCAATATAGTTGTTAAATGCTTGGCCACATGGTAGGTGATGGAATCTGTGCTGCACACTATGGGTCTGAGTGGAACCTCCTTTTTGTGTATTTTTGGAAGGCCAGGATACAGTCTGTAATACAGAGGCCGGTCTATCACTTCCTCTTTTTCCAGCCTTTGTAAACAGTCTATCACTTTCTTCTTGTAGCCACTGGTCGGATCTCTTTTCAAGCGCTCGTATGTGGTCGTGTCCTCGAGGAGGGTGTGGACTTTGGCTTCGTAATCAGCTGCGTTGAGAATCACAGTGCAACGTCCCTTGTCTGCTGGGAGGATGTTGATGCTATGATCTTTTTCCAGTGCTGAAAGTGCTTTTCTCTCTTCAGATGTGATATTTGAAGGCGGTGGTTTGGCACTCTTCAGGGTCGCTGTGACACGTAACCTCAGGTCTGCAGCCTCCGATTCAGTCATTTTGTTGTTTCTAATTGCAGTTTCAGTGGCTGTGATGTAGTCCTCTGTAGGGATGTGTTTCGAGGTGACAGAAAAGTTGAGCCCTTTAGAGAGCACCTCCTTTTCTGCCTGTGTCAGGACACGATCTGATACGTTCTTAATCCAATCGTTTTTGCTGGACGCTAATTTGTCTGTCTCAGTCCTAATGTCTAGCTCGACCTCACCTGCATTCTTTTTGTTCAAAAGAATGTTGAACTTCTTGATTTGGCGTTCTTTGCTCTTCCTGTGCTGTGCTTCTTGTGCTGTCTGTGTAAAATCCAGCACTCTTTTGAAAGCTTCTTCAGGGAGTATGCTGGTTAATTTCTCCTGTAAAGTTCCTGTTCTGTCTTTCAATTGATCAATTCTGACGTTGTTTTCCTGGATCCTTTCACTGAGCATCTGCATAAGGCTCCTTCTCCAAATCTTCTCTGCTCTGTGTCCTCTGACCGGTGATTTGATCTGCAGGCTCTTCGGGATCATGTTGTTCTGTCTGCATCTAAGATTGAACCTCAAGTGATTCCTGTTGTCTGCTAGTTTCCTGGCTACAGATTCGAGTTCCCGAACTAAATCCAAGGTTTTAGGCCCACAGAATAGTATAAATATCAGAGTTCTCGACCTAAATTCTTTTATTGACAACGACTCTTGGATGGAGTCGAAACGTCTATTTTTTTCTAACTGAGTCCAGATGAAACAACTGAAGCTTTTTCTACTATGGAACACGCCTGGACCAATGAGGGATTACACCGACATGGTTATAATAGAGTTATAATAGAGTTATAATAGAGTTATAATAGTTAGAATAGAGTTATAATAGACTTATAGAGTTATAATAGAGTTATAGAGTTACAATAGAGTTATAATAGAGTTATAATAGTTATAATAGAGTTAGAATAGAGTTATAATAGAGTTACGATAGAGTTATAATAGTTAGAATAGAGTTAGAATACAATAATAATATTGTTATAATAGACTTATAATAGAGTTATAATAGAGTTATATTTAGACTTATAATAGAGTTACAATAGAGTTATAATAGAGTTATAATAGTTACAATAGAGTTATAATAGTTATAAAAGAGTTATAACAGTTATAACAGAGTTAGAATAGAGTTATAATAGAGTTAGAATGGTTATAATATAGTTAGAATACAATAATAATATTGTTATAATATAGTTATAATAGTTAGAATATAGTTATTATATAGTTATAATATAGTTAGAATAGAGTTATAATAGAGTTATAATATCTGAACTGCTCGGAGGACAAACTGGGACTGACACATGACACACAGACTGGGCCAGTGCTGGATAACACCTCCTGACATCAGAGCCCCCCCCCGGGCCCCAGGGGGAACAAGCACCTGTCATAGTGCCTCTCCTAACCCGACTCTCTCCTCTCTTTCTCTCTCCTCTCTTTCTCTCTCTGCACTATCTCTCTCTCTCTCTCTCTCTCTCTCTCTCTCTCTCTCTCTCTCTCTCTCTCTCTCTCTCTCTCTCTCTCTCTCTCTCTCTCTCTCTCTCTCTCTCTCTCTCTCTCTCTCTCTCTCTCTCTCTCTCTCTCTCTCTAACCCACACCCATGTGCAGTGCAGGTTGGCAAGGTGGCTTGAATTGCCTTCTATCTAAACACAAATGAGAAAATTGAATCCAAGAGCTGCTGTTATGTGAACACTCTCATCACGATCATACGAACGATCATACGGATTATCATACGAACGATCATAAGAACGATCATACGAACGATCATACGAACGATCATGAGAACGATCATGAGAACGATCATAAGAACGATCATACGAACGATCATACGAACGATCATAAGAACGATCATAAGAACGATCATAAGAACGATCATACGAACGATCATACGAACGATCATGAGAACGATCATACGAACGATCATACGAACGATCATACGAACGATCATGAGAACGATCATGAGAACGATCATACGAACGATCATACGAACGATCATGAGAACGATCATACGAACGATCATACGAACGATCATACGAACGATCATGAGAACGATCATGAGAACGATCATACGAACGATCATACGAACGATCATGAGAACGATCATGAGAACGATCATACGAACGATCATACGAACGATCATACGAACGATCATACGAAAGATCATAAGAACGATCATAAAAAAGATCATAAGAACGATCATACGAACGATCATACGAACGATCATAAGAACGATCATAAGAACGATCATACGAACGATCATAAGAACGATCATAAGAACGATCATAAGAACGATCATACGAACGATCATAAGAACGATCATACGAACGATCATACGAAAGATCATAAGAACGATCATAAAAAAGATCATAAGAACGATCATAAGAACGATCATACGAACGATCATACGAACGATCATAAGAACGATCATAAGAAAGATCATAAGAACGATCATAAAAAAGATCATAAGAACGATCATACGAACGATCATAAGAACGATCATACGAACGATCATAAGAACGATCGTAAGAACGATCTTAAGAACGATCATACGAACGATCATAAGAACGATCATACGAACGATCATAAGAACGATCGTAAGAACGATCATACGAACGATCATACGAAAGATCATAAGAACGATCATAAGAACGATCATACGAACGATCATAAGAACGATCATACGAAAGATCATACGAACGATCATAAGAACGATCATAAAAAAGATCATAAGAACGATCATAAGAACGATCATACGAACGATCATAAGAACGATCATACGAACGATCATACGAAAGATCATAAGAAGGATGCTGGGACATTTATCTAAGGACACGGGATGCTGGGACATGTGTGAGGCGTGTCATTCATGTCATTCAAGAATAGTATACATCTGAAGAATAGTATACACCTGAAGAATAGTATACACCTGAAGAATAGTATACACCTGAAGAATAGTATACACCTGAAGAATAGTATACACCTGAAGAATAGTATACACCTGAAGAATACCATGACTGTTTGTAGGGCTCTAAACTACAAGCTGAATTTTCTCTATAAAGACAATGTGTTGTTCTTTGCAGAGGACATAGTATTATCAAAATATAATTTGCAACACGATTAATAACTGCCGAAACTCAAATTGTGAAGAACGATCATACGAACGATCATACGAACGATCATAAGAACGATCATAAGAACGATCGTAAGAACGATCGTAAGAACGATCATACGACCGATCATAAGAACGATCATAAGAACGATCATACGAACGATCATGAGAACGATCATGAGAACGATCATGAGAACGATCATAAGAACGATCATAAGAACGATCATACGAACGATCATAAGAACGATCATAAGAACGATCATACGAACGACCATAAGAACGATCATAAGAACGATCGTAAGAACGATCATAAGAACGATCATACTAACGATCATACGAACGATCATACGAAAGATCATAAGAACGATCATAAAAAAGATCATAAGAACGATCATAAGAACGATCATACGAACAATCATACGAACGATCATACGAACGATCATAAGAACGATCATAAGAAAGATCATAAGAACGATCATAAAAAAGATCATAAGAACGATCATACGAACGATCATAAGAACGATCATAAGAACGATCGTAAGAACGATCGTAAGAACAATCATACGAACGATCATAAGAACGATCATACGAACGATCATGAGAACGATCATGAGAACGATCATGAGAACGATCATAAGAACGATCATAAGAACGATCATAAGAACGATCATACGAACGATCATAAGAACGATCATACGAACGATCATAAGAACGATCGTAAGAACGATCTTAAGAACGATCATAAGAACGATCATAAGAACGATCATACGAACGATCATACGAAAGATCATAAGAACGATCATAAAAAAGATCATAAGAACGATCATAAGAACGATCATAAGAACGATCATACGAACGATCATAAGAACGATCATACGAACGATCATAAGAACGATCGTAAGAACGATCATACGAACGATCATACGAAAGATCATAAGAACGATCATAAAAAAGATCATAAGAACGATCATAAGAACGATCATACGAACAATCATACGAACGATCATATGAACGATCATAAGAACGATCATAAGAAAGATCATAAGAACGATCATAAAAAAGATCATAAGAACGATCATACGAACGATCATAAGAACGATCATACGAACGATCATAAGAACGATCATACGAACGATCATAAGAACGATCGTAAGAACGATCTTAAGAACGATCATAAGAACGATCATACGAACGATCATAAGAACGATCGTAAGAACGATCTTAAGAACGATCATAAGAACGATCATAAGAACGATCATACGAACGATCATAAGAACGATCATACGAACGATCATAAGAACGATCGTAAGAACGATCATACGAACGATCATACGAAAGATCATAAGAACGATCATAAGAACGATCATACGAACGATCATAAGAACGATCATAAGAAAGATCATAAGAACGATCATAAAAAAGATCATAAGAACGATCATAAGAACGATCATACGAACGATCATAAGAACGATCATACGAACGATCATACGAAAGATCATAAGAAGGATGCTGGGACATTTATCTAAGGACACGGGATGCTGGGACATGTGTGAGGCGTGTCATTCATGTCATTCAAGAATAGTATACATCTGAAGAATAGTATACACCTGAAGAATAGTATACACCTGAAGAATAGTATACACCTGAAGAATAGTATACACCTGAAGAATAGTATACACCTGAAGAATACCATGACTGTTTGTAGGGCTCTAAACTACAAGCTGAATTTTCTCTATAAAGACAATGTGTTGTTCTTTGCAGAGGACATAGTATTATCAAAATATAATTTGCAACACGATTAATAACTGCCGAAACTCAAATTGTGAAGAACGATCATACGAACGATCATACGAACGATCATAAGAACGATCGTAAGAACGATCGTAAGAACGATCGTAAGAACGATCATACGAACGATCATAAGAACGATCATACGAACGATCATGAGAACGATCGTAAGAACGATCATACGAACGATCATACGAAAGATCATAAGAACGATCATAAGAACGATCATACGAACGATCATAAGAACGATCATACGAAAGATCATAAGAACGATCATAAAAAAGATCATAAGAACGATCATAAGAACGATCATACGAACAATCATACGAACGATCATATGAACGATCATAAGAACGATCATAAGAAAGATCATAAGAACGATCATAAAAAAGATCATAAGAACGATCATACGAACGATCATAAGAACGATCATAAGAACGATCGTAAGAACGATCGTAAGAACGATCGTAAGAACAATCATACGAACGATCATAAGAACGATCATACGAACGATCATGAGAACGATCATACGAACGATCATAAGAACGATCGTAAGAACGATCTTAAGAACGATCATAAGAACGATCATACGAACGATCATACGAAAGATCATAAGAACGATCATAAAAAAGATCATAAGAACGATCATAAGAACAATCATAAGAACGATCATACGAACGATCATAAGAACGATCATACGAACGATCATAAGAACGATCGTAAGAACGATCATACGAACGATCATACGAAAGATCATAAGAACGATCATAAAAAAGATCATAAGAACGATCATAAGAACGATCATACGAACGATCATAAGAACGATCATACGAAAGATCATACGAACGATCATAAGAACGATCATAAGAAAGATCATAAGAACGATCATAAAAAAGATCATAAGAACGATCATACGAACGATCATAAGAACGATCATACGAACGATCATACGAAAGATCATAAGAAGGATGCTGGGACATTTATCTAAGGACACGGGATGCTGGGACATGTGTGAGGCGTGTCATTCATGTCATTCAAGAATAGTATACATCTGAAGAATAGTATACACCTGAAGAATAGTATACACCTGAAGAATAGTATACACCTGAAGAATAGTATACACCTGAAGAATAGTATACACCTGAAGAATAGTATACACCTGAAGAATACCATGACTGTTTGTAGGGCTCTAAACTACAAGCTGAATTTTCTCTATAAAGACAATGTGTTGTTCTTTGCAGAGGACATAGTATTATCAAAATATAATTTGCAACACGATTAATAACTGCCGAAACTCAAATTGTGAAGAACGATCATACGAACGATCATACGAACGATCATAAGAACGATCATAAGAACGATCGTAAGAACGATCATACGAACGATCATAAGAACGATCATACGAACGATCATGAGAACGATCATGAGAACGATCATGAGAACGATCATAAGAACGATCATAAGAACGATCATAAGAACGATCATACGAACGATCATAAGAACGATCATAAGAACGATCTTACGAACGATCATAAGAACGATCATAAGAACGATCGTAAGAACGATCATAAGAACGATCATACTAACGATCATACGAACGATCATACGAAAGATCATAAGAACGATCATAAAAAAGATCATAAGAACGATCATAAGAACGATCATACGAACAATCATACGAACGATCATATGAACGATCATAAGAACGATCATAAGAAAGATCATAAGAACGATCATAAAAAAGATCATAAGAACGATCATACGAACGATCATAAGAACGATCATAAGAACGATCGTAAGAACAATCATACGAACGATCATAAGAACGATCATACGAACGATCATGAGAACGATCATGAGAACGATCATGAGAACGATCATAAGAACGATCATAAGAACGATCATAAGAACGATCATACGAACGATCATACGAAAGATCATAAGAACGATCATAAAAAAGATCATAAGAACGATCATAAGAACAATCATAAGAACGATCATACGAACGATCATATGAACGATCATAAGAACGATCATAAGAAAGATCATAAGAACGATCATAAAAAAGATCATAAGAACGATCATACGAACGATCATAAGAACGATCATAAGAACGATCGTAAGAACGATCGTAAGAACGATCATACGAACGATCATAAGAACGATCATACGAACGATCATGAGAACGATCATGAGAACGATCATGAGAACGATCATAAGAACGATCATAAGAACGATCATAAGAACGATCATACGAACGATCATAAGAACGATCATACGAACGATCATAAGAACGATCGTAAGAACGATCTTAAGAACGATCATAAGAACGATCATACGAACGATCATACGAAAGATCATAAGAACGATCATAAAAAAGATCATAAGAACGATCATAAGAACAATCATAAGAACGATCATACGAACGATCATAAGAACGATCATACGAACGATCATAAGAACGATCGTAAGAACGATCATACGAACGATCATACGAAAGATCATAAGAACGATCATAAAAAAGATCATAAGAACGATCATAAGAACGATCATACGAACGATCATAAGAACGATCATACGAAAGATCATACGAACGATCATAAGAACGATCATAAGAAAGATCATAAGAACGATCATAAAAAAGATCATAAGAACGATCATAAGAACGATCATACGAACGATCATAAGAACGATCATACGAACGATCATACGAAAGATCATAAGAAGGATGCTGGGACATTTATCTAAGGACACGGGATGCTGGGACATGTGTGAGGCGTGTCATTCATGTCATTCAAGAATAGTATACATCTGAAGAATAGTATACACCTGAAGAATAGTATACACCTGAAGAATAGTATACATCTGAAGAATAGTATACACCTGAAGAATAGTATACACCTGAAGAATACCATGACTGTTTGTAGGGCTCTAAACTACAAGCTGAATTTTCTCTATAAAGACAATGTGTTGTTCTTTGCAGAGGACATAGTATTATCAAAATATAATTTGCAACACGATTAATAACTGCCGAAACTCAAATTGTGATTTTGAATTGATTGCAGTGGTAAAAACTCTGCTGGAATCTGTTGGCCCATGGACAGCACAGACTGATGGGCTTTTTTAAAGTGAAATATCAGCGTAAAGTTCAGGATATTACTGTTCTGAACCTGTGACCTAACTTGACTAACGGGTCCACTGCAGGGCTCCTGCCTCGCTGTCCCGACAGAGGCCGTGGGCCGAGGTAATCCCCCTGAATGCCTGTGAGCTTAATGGTGTGTGCCCCGTGTGAGTGAGCTTAAGTGGGGCAAGGCTGCACTCCCCCTCCCCCCATGTGACATCACAGCTGCTGCACTCACCCCTACACTGCAAAAACAACACACTGACTGTCCCATGTGTGTGGATTGGGGAAGGGTTGTGCAGTTTTAGTTGAGAAGTTGCTTGTTTGTTTGTTTGTTTGTTTGTTTGTTTGTTTGTTTGTTTGCTTATTGTTCATTTATTTAATAGCCCATTTTATGTATTAACCTTTACTAATCAAAATGTACTCAAATCAATCGAGCTTTAGCATAGCATATCCAAAGACTTACTTCATAATTAACTGATTGTTAATTAACAATGATAGAGGATCAGAAACATACTTCATATCTGTGTCACCCAGTAAGCTTCCATAGCAACAGAAATGAAATGATGTCCACTAGACGAAGGTTTAAGAGTGAGGACAGTTCTGCTCCTGTTTCATTTAACATTTTAAACTAACCCTTGATTGTAACACTTTAAGAAGTCACAACGCCTAATTAGTTTCTGATAAACTACATGATCATTATGAAAGAAGGAAAAGTCTTTGTTAATGCTTTATTAGGGCTAATTTATGTGTTGTTATTATAACGTGGAACTAGATACTTTTAATTCAAACTATTTGAACTTTGTATGTATTTAAGACAGTTGCTCTCACAATGCAGTCTGTTCATGTTCTTTTTCACTTTTTCCTCTTTTTTGCAGTGCATGCCCCTCCCCTCAGTGTGACATCACTACTGTGTCTTATTTCAGGAAACACTCATATTTTTGGCCCAACCAACACCAACTGCCAGTCGGTGTAATCCATGGTGTCCTGGGGCGTGCCAGAGCTCAGGCTCTTCTGTCCCGCTGAGGAGAGGACTTGTGCGAGAGGGACCTGCACGTTACTGTGGCGTCTGGAGTCAGGGGACCTGCACGTTACTGTGGCGTCTGGAGTCAGGGGACCTGCACGTTACTGTGGCGTCTGGAGTCAGGGGACCTGCACGTTACTGTGGCGTCTGGAGTCAGGGGACCTGCACGTTACTGTGGCGTCTGGAGTTACGGGACCTGCACGTTACTGTGGCGTCTGGAGTCACACGGGACCTGCACGTTACTGTGACGTCTGGAGTCAGGGGACCTGCACGTTACTGTGGCGTCTGGAGTCAGGGGACCTGCACGTTACTGTGGCGTCTGGAGTCAGGGGACCTGCACGTTACTGTGGCGTCTGGAGTCAGGGGACCTGCACGTTACTGTGGCGTCTGGAGTCAGGGGACCTGCACGTTACTGTGACGTCTGGAGTTACGGGACCTGCACGTTACTGTGGCGTCTGGAGTCACACGGGACCTGCACGTTACTGTGACGTCTGGAGTCAGGGGACCTGCACGTTACTGTGGCGTCTGGAGTCAGGGGACCTGCACGTTACTGTGACGTCTGGAGTCAGGGGACCTGCACGTTACTGTGGCGTCTGGAGTCAGGGGACCTGCACGTTACTGTGGCGTCTGGAGTCAGGGGACCTGCACGTTACTGTGACGTCTGGAGTCAGGGGACCTGCACGTTACTGTGGCGTCTGGAGTCAGGGGACCTGCACGTTACTGTGACGTCTGGAGTTACGGGACCTGCACGTTACTGTGGCGTCTGGAGTCACACGGGACCTGCACGTTACTGTGACGTCTGGAGTCAGGGGACCTGCACGTTACTGTGGCGTCTGGAGTCAGGGGACCTGCACGTTACTGTGGCGTCTGGAGTCAGGGGACCTGCACGTTACTGTGACGTCTGGAGTCAGGGGACCTGCACGTTACTGTGACGTCTGGAGTCAGGGGACCTGCACGTTACTGTGGCGTCTGGAGTCAGGGGACCTGCACGTTACTGTGGCGTCTGGAGTCAGGGGACCTGCACGTTACTGTGACGTCTGGAGTCAGGGGACCTGCACGTTACTGTGGCGTCTGGAGTCAGGGGACCTGCACGTTACTGTGACGTCTGGAGTTACGGGACCTGCACGTTACTGTGGCGTCTGGAGTCACACGGGACCTGCACGTTACTGTGACGTCTGGAGTCAGGGGACCTGCACGTTACTGTGGCGTCTGGAGTCAGGGGACCTGCACGTTACTGTGGCGTCTGGAGTCAGGGGACCTGCACGTTACTGTGACGTCTGGAGTCAGGGGACCTGCACGTTACTGTGACGTCTGGAGTGAAAGTCGAGTGAAAAAGGCTGTAGTGAAGCATGCATATGTGCAGGATTCAGCCTGAAGCCACACGGGACCGATCAGGAAGTCAATGCAGGAAGTCAATCCACGTGCCGAGCGGGTCACTCCACAAACTAGCAGGATCAGTGCTTCTGGGGCCCGCCTCTGGGGCCCACTCACATGTATCTCACATGAGATGTTCAGATGAAGCTTTCACTGTTACATTCTGAGCACAGCGCCCCCTGGAGGACGCTCACATGTGTCTGAGGCTGACACACTCTGAGCACAGCGCCCCCTGGAGGACGCTCACATGTGTCTGAGGCTGACACACTCTGAGCACAGCGCCCCCTGGAGGACACACTTTTACCTTCATCCTTGGTGCGTTGGTTCCCCTTTGGAGGGTTCTACGTGCATGAGAACTGTAATCGACCGAAACCAACGCAGCAGGTTCAGACTTTGTTTACGTCTCACATTGGAATAACAAATCTAATCCACAGTTTATTTATGGATAGTCAGGTCAGTGTGTGCATAATTCATCCCATTTAAGTTCTATATAAATGTTGGCATACATGTAAAAGCCGCTGAGTGCTGCTTTAAAGATTCAAATCAGACCAACACAGTATTTTTCTGTCTTATGTAAATGAAAAATGTCTCTTACGACCTTTTGGTCTATAAATATCTACCCAGTGCTGGAATAAACATTCCCCAGTCTTCCTCTTCGAGTGTATTCTCTACAGTCTTAAACATGCTAAACAACCATGGACTGTGTGTAAAAGAAGGCTGGCCCCAGTGACGTGCATTCAGGGGAGGCGGAGCCTCACCTGTCAATCTTGAGAGAAAGAAAAACGTTCTTATAAAATAACAAGTGTTAATATTTGTCAGCTGGTATGTATTTTAAACTCCCTTTCCCTTTAATCCAGTATGGAACAATAATATTCAATTCATTCAGAATTATCACATGTCCCATAACTCCTGTTCAAATACAGGGAGGCGCGGAGGAGGCGCGGGGGAGGTGAGAGGGAGGCGAGAGGGGGGCGAGAGGGAGGCGAGAGGGGGGCGAGGGGGGCGAGAGGGAGGCGAGAGGGGGGCGAGAGGGGGGCGAGAGGGAGGCGAGAGGGGGGCGAGAGGGAGGTGAGAGGGGGGCGAGAGGGGGGCGAGAGGGAGGCGAGAGGGGGGCGAGAGGGAGGCGAGAGGGGGGCGAGAGGGGGGGCGAGAGGGAGGCGAGAGGGGGGCGAGAGGGAGGCAAGAGGGGGGCGAGAGGGAGGCGAGAGGGGGGCGAGGGGGGCGAGAGGGAGGCGAGAGGGGGGCGAGAGGGGGGCGAGAGGGGGGCGAGAGGGAGGTGAGAGGGGGGCGAGAGGGAGGCGAGAGGGAGGCAAGAGGGGGGCGAGAGGGGGGCGAGAGGGAGGCGAGAGGGGGGCGAGAGGGGGGCGAGAGGGGGGCGAGAGGGAGGCGAGAGGGGGGCGAGAGGGGGGGCGAGAGGGAGGCGAGAGGGGGGCGAGAGGGAGGCAAGAGGGGGGCGAGAGGGAGGCGAGAGGGGGGCGAGGGGGGCGAGAGGGAGGCGAGAGGGGGGCGAGAGGGGGGCGAGAGGGGGGCGAGAGGGGGGCGAGAGGGAGGTGAGAGGGGGGCGAGAGGGGGGCGAGAGGGAGGCGAGAGGGGGGCGAGAGGGGGGCGAGAGGGAGGCGAGAGGGAGGCGAGAGGGGGGCGAGAGGGGGGCGAGAGGGAGGCGGGGCGATGAGGCAGCACCTGGCTCTGCCTCTCGGAACACTCTAGAATGCCTCACAAACAGCTGGTGATGCAGATCTGTGACTGTCCCTCTGTGGAACATATAAACACTCTGACCATGTGCTCTGTACTTCCATATGAGGATCATGTATGAAATGTATTTATGAAACGTGTTTTAGGCAGATTCATTCTAAAACTGCAGTACTAGTTCACTGGGTGAGGCAAACAGTACACCTGCCTCATGGCAGAGGGCGCTCCTGAGCCCGTGGACTGTTGAATCCTCTTCTTTCTTCAACTCGTTTATTTCTTATTTACAATCCCACTTATCAAAATGTAAAGATAAGACCAGAAACTTGTATTTATTTAGGCTTGAATTAGGCTCAATTGGAATTCATTTTGTCCTGATATAAAATATGTGTCACATGTTTGTGTAAAGAATGCTGAAATGACATGTACAGAAGAACTCATTGTCTGTTTCATTTCAATCATGTTTAAGGTCTTTTCAGCTCATTTGCATATGTAAATCTGACTCTGAGTCAGAGCCTCACTGGCCCTGAGCCTCAGCACCTCATTGGCTGGCACTAGAATGCACTCATGTTATATCTGTAAAGCTTCTGGCAGCGCTTGTGTTTGCTTGTTAAATGAAATGGATTCAAATTTGTTGTCCCCAAAATGTAATTTAGAATATTTGAGACAACAAAACAAAGACCACAACATCTGACAGACTAAGACAAAAATAGTTACATATCAATGTTTATTTCAAATTCCAGATTGAGGCTTTTTGAACTCGAGGACTAGATTAAAGAGCAGGTCATGTTGGTTCAGAGGATGTGCACTTGAAGGCCCCGCCCTAATACACAGCCTAAGATAAATATGAATGAATATGAATAAACACATTTAATCCAATGTAGATCCAATCGAAAACAACACTATTTCCTGTATTTTTTTTAAATGTTATCCAAAATCTTGACAAAGTGCCAAACCCTAACCCTATTTACATGCACCAGCCCAAACAAAGGGACAAGCAGACAAATGTGAAATGTTTTGATCGGGATGCCAAAATGGATTTTTGCCAAATTTCGAAACATTTTGAAAAATTAAACATTTTAGCCTCCATATGAAAAATGTATGTCACTATGTAGGGGGCGCTGTCGCGCCAAATTAATTAATTTCACTTAAAATAGGTTTAGGGCAAAGGGTTTAACAACTGATTCAAATTTGACGCAATTCGGACTTTATCTGTGCACACTCATAATTCCCAAATTCATTTAAATGGGGAAAAAGTACTAATACTTTTGAAAATTCTGTAAAAAGTACAAGTTGTTCAAATATCAAAAGTAATAGCACACGTACTACTGTGAAAGCGATTGTAATGAGGTATAACATGTTGAAATCGGTTGAAGCGTTAAGGAGTTGAAACTGGCTAAATGTAAAATCATGGAAAATATAAGAATAACAATAAACAATGTGTGACATCACTCACAATACAAGAACATAGTGTCTGTGTGACATCATCATGCAGACGCTCAAGAATATTCCAATGCGAAAACAATGTCTAAGGAATAAAGTCTGGCGGTAATGCAACACTCGGATGTCAACCGCCATAAAACAACAACAACAATGTTTCCCATCCATCCATTTTCTACCGCTTGTTCCCATTTGTCAAATACCATAAACTATACATTTTCACCTCATGGTGTGGGTCCCTGGTCACTGACGGGTACTTTCGTTAATTTTGAGTGGGCTCCGCCCACTTTGTGTTTTTGGCCCTCTATACAGTTATAATGTTGAATTTTTGCATTACATGCTTATATGCACGGAACATGCAAGAGATGGGGAACGTATTCGTGAGCTACTTAGGGCAAATGAGTGCTTTATATGGGGATGACGACCACATGTGAAGCGCTTGTTTAGTGCGCACTTTTGCACAAGCTTCTTCCGTTTACAAGTAGTTTGGGCCTTTGCTTCTGATTGACTCTTGGTACAAGTGTCACAAGCTCCGCACAGACAAACATCACATCTAGATTTCCTTTGGTGAATATAAAGATAAGAGACATTATTAAAGCTCATGTTCGAGGAATGACTGGAAATGGTTGATATGTTTTACTTTCCCAGGAGCTGCTTCTCTTTTATCAGATAATGGACCAAATTCAATACAAAGGGCGTGGCTGCAGAGCCGCGGCGCGGTCAAATAGCGCAGCAGTTTCAGGAGCCGCGGCTTTGTAGACACTCCCCAATACAAAAGGGGAAAAAATCAAAGATCCGAAATAATAATAATGAATAAAATATAGCCGCAAGCGGCAATGATCGGCCCTCGCCACGCCGCCGCCACACCGCCGCCACGCCGCAAGAGGAGGGGGCGCTAACGCGCCCCAATTGTCCTTTTATTACGCCTACTGCTGAATCTGTGACGCTGTCACATCTTCTCCCCTTTGTTTTACCATCAAAAAGCAATTTTATTTTGAATTCTTGGCAAAATGTGCGGCTTTGCCGCACAGACACCGTGACTCTTTGAATGAAAATGTGGATAACTTTTGATGGTCCTGAAGATGAGTCTCACCAAATTTCAGGTTAATAGGGCTAACGCCCTGGGAGGAGTTTGTGAAAGTCTAAAGTGTAAACATGTTCTGGCGATTTCCCCATTGGAATAACATGGAAGGTTTCGGTCATCGTTACGGCAACGCCATAACAATTATGACATGGGTCTCATTGACTTTTTTGATGGGGATGCTAAAATTGAGTTGTGTGTCAAATTTCATATAATTTCGCAAAACTAAACATTTAACCTCCATATAAAATCTGTAGGGGGCGCTGTGGCGCCAAATGAATTTATTTCACTTCGAGTAGGTTTAGGGCAAAGAGTTTAACAACTGATTCTAATTTGACGCAATTCGGACTTTATCTGCGCAAACGGCAGAAATTTTAAATATGGGAGATTTCTGAAATTCTAGCTACAGTTTGCGGCTTCGCCGCACACAGACCGTGAGAGGTATCAATGTAATTTGGATAACTTTTGATGTCCCACTCCTCAGTAGCATTTTCACCAAATTTCAGCTTTTTAGGGCCAACGCCCTGGGAGGAGTTCGTAAAAGTACGACGTTTGGAAAAACTCCGAAGTCATGTTTAGCCATTTTTGAAGCAATATGGCCGACATTTGGTTGGGCGGACGGCGTTGCCGTAATAATATTTTTTACTTCTCTTGTCACCATCTACCTCGGCGCCAAATTTCATGATTCTACGATCAGATTTTTTTTGGGTCATTTCCCATCTCTCAATGCATTTTTGGTACATTTGGGGGCGCTGACGCGCCAATTTTTTTTATTTTAGAAAAGGGAAATAGCCAGAATGTAGAGAGGCACGATTTTTAGAGGTGTGAACATTTTTGTGACTTTTCGTCAATGTTCACTGGGTGAAAAATAGGGGGGTTGGTCCCGAGAAGAAGAAGAAGAAGAAAGAATAATATTCCGATGCGAAAACAATGTTTCCCATTTTTCAAATATCATAAACTATACATTTTCGGAAAGCGCTCGCGCTTTCCTACCTCATGGTGTGGGTCCCTGGTCACTGACGGGTACTTTCGTTAATTTTGAGTGGGCTCCGCCCACTTTGTGTTTTTGGCCCTCTAAACAGTAATAATGTTAAATTTTTGCATTACATGTTTATATGCACGGAACATGCAAGAGATGGGGAACGTATTCGTGAGCTACTTAGCGCAAATGAGTGCTTTAAATGGGGATGACGACCGCTTCGGCGGTCGTCATCTCAATGTAAAGTGCTCGTTTAGTGCGCACTTTTGCACGGGCTTTGCCCGTTTACAACGGTAATGTTCCATTTTCCTACTACTAATTAGTATGCACGGGGCGTGCATGAGTGGAGGAGTGCGTTAGTGAGTGTTTGGAAGTGGGCGAGCGCTTCGCGCTCGATTTCGTGCGCACTACGTGCGCACTTTCGCAGCCGTGCTTCGCACGGCCTTACGAGATTAATAGGCCTCTCGCCAGCTTGTGGCGCTCGGGCCTAATAAATAAGAAACAACAACTAAAAATGCAGGATTGTGTTGCCGCGTGCTTGTTAGGTGCAGTGCATGCTGGGATTGGGCTACAGAAGAGGGGGGAGGGGCATGAACACTCAGCAGCGAGGCTTGGTCTTCATTTGGCTGACGGATATAGAAACGTCTCCGCCCCTCTTCACCAGGCTCCCGGGGCTCTCAGGGCAGCACAGGTGACTGCTGGGTAATGGCAGAGTGCTGTCCCTGAAGGGCGGGGCTCATTACCAGTTTAGTGTTTAGCTTGGCCAGTGACTGACTGTGATTGGTCCAGGAAGCAGCTCTAACGATGGGCCCGGGACAAGAGCAGCACTTCACCTGCAGCAGAACCTTACACCAGGAGCTGTGGAGACAGAGCAGGGGTCCCCAACACTTTTGGGGCCATGTGCAGTGAGGTGCTGCACATGTGCAGTGAGGTGCTGCACATGTGCAGTGAGGTGCTGCACATGTGCAGTGAGGTGCTGCACATGTACAGTGATGTGCTGCACATGTGCAGTGAGGTGCTGCACATGTGCAGTGAGGTGCTGCACATGTGCAGTGAGGTGCTGCACATGTGCAGTGAGGTGCTGCACATGTACAGTGATGTGCTGCACATGTACAGTGAGGTGCTGCACATGTGCAGTGAGGTGCTGCACATGTGCAGTGATGTGCTGCACATGTGCAGTGATGTGCTGCACATGTGCAGTGAGGTGCTGCACATGTGCAGTGAGGTGAAGGGCCCCGCCTGCTCCTGAAGGGCCCCGCAGGCTCCTGAAGGGCCCCGCCTGCTCCTGAAGGGCCCCGCCTGCTCCTGAAGGGCCCCGCAGGCTCCTGAAGGGCCCCGCCTGCTCCTGAAGGGCCCCGCCTGCTCCTGAAGGGCCCACTGTGTAACATTAAAGCTGTGCTATGACAGAAGCATGAAATATAATGTAATAAAATACACAGTGATGGGCAGAAAACAGTGTGAAACGGCAGGTGAATTGGCCCTTGAACAAATAAATATCACCACAAAATCAGCAAATTGTCAGAAGTCATTTTAGCTGTTGTGGCATCTTCTAAAAGCCAGCTATGGTCGACCGGCTTTTAAACCTGTGCAAACCACATCACCGTGGCAACAGCCTCGTCTCTGCAGTCACACTGTTGTGGTGCATTGATCAGCTGAGTTTGCTCCCACACAATGGAAAATGCCACAAACCTGTCGTCAGGGTGCTAATGCCAAAGGTGCTAATGCCAAAGGTGCTAATGCCAAAGGTGCTAATGCCAAAGGTGCTAATGCCAAAGGTGCTAATGCCAAAGGTGCTAATGCCAAAGGTGCTAATTCCAAAGGTGCTAATGCCAAAGGTGCTAATGCCAAAGGTGCTAATGCCAAAGGTGCTAATGCCAAAAGTGCTAATGCCAAAGGTGCTAATGCCAAAGGTGCTAATTCCAAAGGTGCTAATTCCAAAGGTGCTAATTCCAAAGGTGCTAATGCCAAAGGTGCTAATGCCAAAGGTGCTAATGCCAAAGGTGCTAATGCCAAAAGTGCTAATGCCAAAGGTGCTAATGCCAAAGGTGCTAATGCCAAAGGTGCTAATGCCAAAGGTGCTAATTCCAAAGGTGCTAATGCCAAAGGTGCTAATGCCAAAGGTGCTAATTCCAAAGGTGCTAATGCCAAAGGTGCTAATGCCAAAGGTGCTAATGCCAAAGGTGCTAATGCCAAAGGTGCTAATGCCAAAGGTGCTAATTCCAAAGGTGCTAATTCCAAAGGTGCTAATGCCAAAGGTGCTAATGCCAAAGGTGCTAATGCCAAAGGTGCTAATTCCAAAGGTGCTAATGCCAAAGGTGCTAATGCCAAAGGTGCTAATGCCAAAGGTGCTAATTCCAAAGGTGCTAATTCCAAAGGTGCTAATTCCAAAGGTGCTAATTCCAAAGGTGCTAATGCCAAAGGTGCTAATGCCAAAGGTGCTAATGCCAAAGGTGCTAATTCCAAAGGTGCTAATGCCAAAGGTGCTAATGCCAAAGGTGCTAATGCCAAAGGTGCTAATGCCAAAGGTGCTAATGCCAAAGGTGCTAATGCCAAAGGTGCTAATGCCAAAGGTGCTAATTCCAAAGGTGCTAATGCCAAAGGTGCTAATGCCAAAGGTGCTAATTCCAAAGGTGCTAATGCCAAAGGTGCTAATGCCAAAGGTGCTAATGCCAAAGGTGCTAATTCCAAAGGTGCTAATGCCAAAGGTGCTAATGCCAAAGGTGCTAATGCCAAAGGTGCTAATTCCAAAGGTGCTAATGCCAAAGGTGCTAATGCCAAAGGTGCTAATGCCAAAAGTGCTAATGCCAAAGGTGCTAATGCCAAAGGTGCTAATGCCAAAGGTGCTAATGCCAAAGGTGCTAATGCCAAAGGTGCTAATGCCAAAGGTGCTAATGCCAAAGGTGCTAATTCCAAAGGTGCTAATGCCAAAGGTGCTAATGCCAAAGGTGCTAATGCCAAAGGTGCTAATGCCAAAGGTGCTAATGCCAAAGGTGCTAATTCCAAAGGTGCTAATGCCAAAGGTGCTAATGCCAAAGGTGCTAATGCCAAAGGTGCTAATGCCAAAGGTGCTAATGCCAAAGGTGCTAATTCCAAAGGTGCTAATGCCAAAGGTGCTAATGCCAAAGGTGCTAATGCCAAAGGTGCTAATGCCAAAGGTGCTAATGCCAAAGGTGCTAATGCCAAAGGTGCTAATGCCAAAGGTGCTAATTCCAAAGGTGCTAATGCCAAAGGTGCTAATGCCAAAGGTGCTAATGCCAAAGGTGCTAATGCCAAAGGTGCTAATGCCAAAAGTGCTAATGCCAAAGGTGCTAATGCCAAAGGTGCTAATTCCAAAGGTGCTAATTCCAAAGGTGCTAATGCCAAAGGTGCTAATGCCAAAGGTGCTAATGCCAAAGGTGCTAATTCCAAAGGTGCTAATGCCAAAGGTGCTAATGCCAAAGGTGCTAATGCCAAAGGTGCTAATGCCAAAAGTGCTAATGCCAAAGGTGCTAATGCCAAAAGTGCTAATGCCAAAGGTGCTAATGCCAAAGGTGCTAATGCCAAAGGTACTTTTTTATTATTATTATTGAATTGTAATAAGATCTTTGATTATATATATGTATATGTATATATATATATATATATATATATATATATATATATATATATATATTATATTAATGTAATGAAATATGTTATTTTATTAAGTGCTAATATCATCATCATGTTTTCTTGTAACCTTAAATAATAAAATATAGTGAATATTGTTAAGTTAAAGCATAAAAAATACAATGTAAACCTTTCCTTTCTGCGTGTCCACAATGGTGTCCACATATGTCCCGCACAGTGATGATGGTCCTTGGGCGGGGTCCTTGGGCGGGGTCCTTGGGCGGGGTCCTTGGGCGGGGTCCTTGGGCGGGGCCCTTGGGCGGGGTCCTTGGGCGGGGTCCTTGGGCGTGTTTTGGAGCTCATTGTGGATGTTCAGGACCTTCTGCTGGTCATAATGCTCTGTTATGTGTTTTCCCTGAGCCTCCTGTTGCCGCTGACGACAGCGCTGAGAAGGACACACGTGACAACATTCAGAACATTAGTCTCTGATGGTTCACACTTGTTTTGGAAAATCTGATTGAAACTCCAACTGTGAGGCAAAGCTATTATTGTCACATTCAGATGCTAATTCAATTGTGTTTGGGCCGTGATAATATTTGTACATTTGGGAAAATAAAAGCTTTTAATTGTATTTACTTGAGGCCTGTGGGGATGATCTCATGTCAATAACGTTGCTCCTGAAGCTAAATTATGAACTCTGTTTGGTTATTGCCTGAAGCAAATGTATTTTAAATTCTGCCTTTAATGTGCAGTGATTATTGTCTCCAAACTTCCACAAATGTTTGTCCTTCTCATTGTTGGTTTGGGATTGGGTTTCAAGTCAATCACATCTTTGGGGTTAAGTAATGGCACTCACGTCTAAGACTATTTTTAAATAGCATTTCACTTTTGCTTCATCGTGCTGATAGAGAAAACTTTGAACTTATATATATATATATATATATATATATATATATATATGTGCCGGAGCAGCGTAAATGCCGGTACATGTCGGCCTCGGTGAAACTGAGAAAAACAGTGTTTTAGTTTTTTTCCCCCAAAATTGTGATTTTCGTTTTTTTGCATTATGTGAAAGTTGAAGTTATAAAGGAGCCCCTCCCCCTCCGTGCTTCAGATATCAGTATTCATTACCTTAAAAGTACACATTAAGCTGTTAAAAATGGGTAGTTTTCGTGTGCCGCGCGGGGGCGTTACCCTTTTTTCAGCCACGTACTGTTTACATATTTCCACCAATCAGCTGCGAACCACATGGCTACAGCTACGTGCCTCCGCGTGTTCTCCACATGCGGTTGGGGAGAGACCTTGTTTTCTACTCTCAGAGACATTATTTACTCCAGAAAGTATTACCTGGACTACATTGCAACAGAACTGAGGTACTTTTACTCTAATTGCTTTAACTCTGTGTTTTAAGGCGGTCTCGCGATCACTTTAGAATCTTACTTTTGCCAAGCTAACATGCTGCTTATATATATATATATATATATATATATATATATATATATATATATATGTGTGTGTGTGTGTAATGTAAACTGACTATATTTAGAGATATGAAGCACAAACCTGTATTCTGCTCAGTTTCATGTGATGAGGTGTGGTTGGAGGATGGTTTGTTGAACTGTATTTTACAAAGTTGACACCGTCTCAAAAGAAAGTACTATTCTGCTTTAGCCTCCTCAAAGACTCGGCTTGTTGTTAAAAATGGATGACTGGCATCAGGTGGAAGTGAGTAACGGCCATGTTCATCCCGTGGCTATGCTGATGTTATTAGGCGTCTTGCAGAGCGTCTATATTTGAGGATCAGACACAAAGCCGTGCTCTTTGAGCTTTGAGGGCTGAGATTAGGTGTAAATATCTGCAAAGCTTTGTCGTGGCAAGGACTCAAACCCAAAGCTTTTTCAGTGAGCTCAGAGCTGGACCTTCATATACGCACACCACACAAGTTGTGAAGGGCCCCGCCTTCCGTATCAGTAATGAAGCCTGCATAAATTCAGCCTGGAAGACCTAACTCCACCCATCTACGTCAAGGCCTCCATGGAAGGACCCCTCCCCCCAGCGCCATCATCAAATCATCAAATCAAATCAATTTATTTTTGTAAGGCCCAAAATCACAACAACAGTTGCCTCTGAGGGCCACAGGGAGAAATGAATCAACAATGTCTGTGGTGGTGATGGAGTCAGACAATGTCTGTGGTGGCGAGGGACGATGTCCCAGGGTCCTCTGTCCTTAGACTCTCCTTCTCGGCCAGGAAAAACTACAAAAAAACCTCTTTGGGAAAAAGCGTAGAAACCTGGAGGAGTTCCAGTGAAGGAGAGATCTGACTCTCACAGACGGACAGACGGACACAAGGAGACTGGAGCTGGACCCACTCTTCAGGCAGAAGAGGGACCGTCTGAGTCGAGCTGGACCCACTCTTCAGGCAGATGAGGGACCGTCTGAGTCGAGCTGGACCCACTCTTCATCGCACTCCAGCGGGCGTGGCCTGTCCATCTGTGAGAGTCAGATCCCTCACTTCACCATGGACTCGCCCAGGTTTCTGCGCTTATCCCAAAGAGGTTCTGCAGTTTTTCCTGGCCAAAGAAGTAGGGTGAAAGGTCAGAAGGAGGGTGTAAGGACAGAAGGAGGGTGGAAGGACAGAAGGAAGGTGTAAGGACAGAAGGAGGGTGTAAGGACAGAAGGAGGGTGTAAGGACAGAAGGAGGGTGGAAGGACAGAAGGAAGGTGTAAGGACAGAAGGAGGGTGTAAGGACAGAAGGAGGGTGGAAGGACAGAAAGAGGGTGGAAGGACAGAAGGAGGGTGTAAGGACAGAAGGAGGGTGGAAGGACAGAAAGAGGGTGAAAGGACAGAAGGAGGGTGTAAGGACAGAAGGAGGGTGTAAGGACAGAAGGAGGGTGGAAGGACAGAAGGAGGGTGGAAGGACAGAAGTAGGGTGAAAGGTCAGGGGGCGTCTGTACCATGGCCCTCGCACCTGCTCCTCATCCCCAATCAATCAGTGACTCCTCCCCGCTCCCAATCAGCACCAGGCGGTCGCATTTAAGCCCTCAGGCAGATGGCTCGACCGCTCAAACCGTACTGCGACCCACCACCTCCCCTCCTCCTCCTCTGCATTCCCCTCATCCTCTACCTTCTCTTCACATCTACCACCACCAGGCTCCAGGCTCCGGGGGGACACATCAGTCTCCAGGCTCCGGGGGGACACATCAGTCTCCAGGCTCCGGGGGGACACATCAGTCTCCAGGCTCCGGGGGGACACATCAGTCTCCAGGCTCCGGGGGGACACACCAGTCTCCAGGCTCCGGGGGGAGACATCTAATACAAATAGATCATGGAGTGCCCATGATTGCAACGTCTTCCGCCGGGGTCTGAGCGCCAAATAACTCACGAATAAAGCTTGCTAAACAGTCCATTCTCGTGGTCTCTTTGTCTCTCCAGGGTGAAATACACCACATCCCTCGCTCAAAAACTTAAACTTATATATCGCTTATTCTGCTCCACGTGCAGAGCACGAGGTCAGTGTGCCGGACAGAGCATGAAGCAAAGACTGACCCCAGACACACTTGTTAATAAAGTTAAATACAAATATAGAACGTTCCAGGCAAAACATTCGTATGGTTCCATAGTGAACCTTGGATATTCTGTACAGCTGTGCAATATTTGCATTGAAATATTTGACTATTTGACCGAATAGCTAGTCTTAACAATAGTTAAGCTTAAGTGGCACTGTAGGGCCCCCATTCAAACCTTTGCTTAGTGCCCCCTGAAGGTTAGATCCGGCTCTAGATGTGCCAGTTCTAGATGTGGCACTAGGACTAGCGGAGACAGGCTACGTCATACTAGATGTCACTCAACTGAAATACTGTGATGTCACATGAACCTAACCTACAGTGTATATTAAAGTTGTGTTTTGCAGTTTTGACTTCTAAAGACACAAACTTAATGTATATTTGTGCAAATCATCATTATAGCTGTCCTTAGCTGCTCAGATTATGTACTGAACCCACATGTGTGGAGCTCAGGAGACAGGAAGTGACAGAAGGCCCACTCCACCCAGAGTCTCACAAGTATTTGGGCAAATGGGTGAGTATGCACATAAAAGCCTCGGATCCAGCCCCATGAATCAAACCCATGGCTGGCCTATCATGAGGAAGGGCATCAGACTTAAACCTATATATTTTAATGACTACAACATTGACGACAAATTACCTCCTGCGAAGAAAAGAAGTGGAAACCAAAGCATATCCAGCATATCCACTTAAAAGTGGTGTGTCAGCTGAACATGCTTTTAATTTGCCGTGTCAGTCGGTTGCTGTCTGGCACCCCCCTCAGCGGGCCCCAGATCTGGCACCTCCCGCAGCGGGCCCCAGATCTGGCACCTCCCGCAGCGGGCCCCAGATCTGGCACCTCCCGCAGCGGGCCCCAGATCTGGCACCCCCCTCAGCGGGCCCCAGATCTGGCACCTCCCGCAGCGGGCCCCAGATCTGGCACCTCCCGCAGCGGGCCCCAGATCTGGCACCTCCCGCAGCGGGCCCCAGATGTGCACCGACTTCATTAGGCGCCTCCATTTGCACAGCTCTATGTCATAAATCCACAGAATCAATGTTACTCGCCTCAGCATGAAGCAGACGAGCGGCAAACAGGTTCATTTGTCAGAGACAAGGTGGAGAAAAGAGGACAAAGTGGCTGGAGGTGGAGGTGGAGCTGGAGGTGGAGCTGGAGGTGGAACTAGATGGGGGGGATTTATTTGTTGTTTTAATGTGGTTAACATGGTTGTTATGGTTACAAGGATGAGCCTGCGACACACGTTTCAGCACGAGGCACATGGGCGGGGCACATGGGCGGGGCACATGGGCGGGGCACATGGGCGGGGCAGTGCTGGGCAGGTGGCTGTTGTAAACAAACCGTAACGGAAGAAAACTGATGAGAACAGAGGATTCAAGGAAGAACGGACACAATCATTTGCTTTCATTGCCAAAGCAGAAGGATCGTCTCATGTTTGCTCTGGAATGAGAAGTCTAATGACAAAAAGAGACATTTGGAAAGACATTTCCAGGACATGAAGGATTCTCCTCAAAGACAGTGAAGGAAAGAGACAGTAAAACAGCAGGTATTATCACCAATCGTCACATCAAGGACGTTAATTCAGCTCCAGCTCCAGTCATGAGTCGTGTGATCAATATCCAACAGGTGGCGCTGTTCTGCAGGAATGAGAACTCTGACGGGCAAGAAGAAATGATCAAATATATCATTGCTGTGTTCAATTCCAGTGTTGCCCAGATACGGGGGAAAGAGAAGAGGGTTGTGTTGTTATAAAGGTTTGAAGAGGACTGCGGTTTTGATCTTTTTAAACCTCAAAATGTGGAAAGAAATCCCGCACACTGTCAAACGGCGTCCAGGCCTTCGTCAGGCCTAGACGCCGTAACGTTACCTCTTCACCATTAAACTTTTATTTTGCAAGTTTGACAGTGTGCGGGATTTCTTTCCCCATTACAGTTCAGCGTCACGTACGGCCTTCTCCTGCGCACCTGCACAGAACCTGATGTGCAGCACCGTCTTGATTTCTATTAATCCTCAAAATAAAAATGACATTAAAAAATCTGGTTTCTTAATTGTATTTCTATATTTTCATCAATGCAACAAAATATGATACATTAAATATGGTACAGCAGAGTCACATGGTGCGTCTCTCTCTCCAGGGGGCGCTGCACGGACAATAAACATTTATAATCAGGAATGCCATCCATCCATCCATTTTCTACCACTTGTTCCCTTTCGGGGTCGCGGGTGACTGGAGCCTATCCCAATGACTTTGGGCCTTAGGCGGGGTACACGCTGGACAGTGGCCAACTCGTCGCAGGGTCAACACAGAGACATAGACATTACAGACATTACATTCAGTCACACAATTTAGAGTTATCAATTTTGCCTAAATCAGGAATGCTCAGTATGTGTTTGTCGCCTTGTCATGCTGATAGTGGCTAATAGAGCAAATATACTTATAATATACTTTTTTGCAGCTCAAGACAGATTTGTTCTTTGTTTTTTGGTCCGGTACGGCTCTTTGATCTTTGAACCTTTGGGCTGCTGACGCCTGCTCTGGGACTGAAAGGCGGAGCCTGGATCTCGTCTCAACTTGTGTCATTTTAGTCCAAGTTTTATTTTAGTTAGAATCAGAAGCAGAAAAGGTTTATTGCCAATTGAAATTGATCAAAACAAAAGTTGTGGTTACTTTTACTTTTGTACATATTTTAGTTGACAAAATGAACATGCAGCAGTGCATGTTCAGCAGTATGACAATAATCTTATCTATTGCCATGGAGACAAGCAGGTGATGCCAGTAGGCCAAGTTCCAGGTCAGACCTGTGGAGAGGCGACCCATCTCATTATAACAATGCAAACATGCCACATAGACATTTAATGGCATTTTGTGACACATTCCAGCAGCTTTACCTCCACGAGACAAGCAGCTGGTGGAGCAGAAAAGTGACATAATGAAGCTTTGAATAAGCACCAGGCCGAGGCCCGACAGACGAAGCAGCGCGCTGGGCCCAACTCCAGCCATTGCATCATTCTGAAGCCATTATTTCCAGGCCAAGTGCGATATACGGAGGTGTCACCAAGTTAACAACAAACCCTGCTCCAAAAGGGTGTCCAGTGTTGGGCCCCGGCGCATGTCTTGGGGCCTCTCCATCCATCTGCCTCACTTCATTTACATTTACATTAGACCAGCTGGAGTTGATTTGGTGGCGAGTGATGGATGGCCAGCTTCTGATGCTGTTTCTAGAAAGGGGCTGTGGGGGTGAGCGGCGTCAGAGCCACAAAACCCTCCCACATATGGTGGCTCGCTTGTTAGCGGCTGAATTGGTAGCTTTGGCGGCAGAGTGACTATTTGCAGATAAGAGGCTTTATAATGGAGCTCTTGTTAGCACGTTGTACATATGTTTGAGGTCTGAAATGGCCTGCGCTCGTAAGCTCGTGCTGAGTTTGTGCCTTTACTGCTGATCTGCTGAGTAACCACTGGATTTGGAGTGGATTTGGTTTTGTTTGAGTTTATCCATACGCAGAGCAACAATCTTCATATTGTTGATTATCCTTGGAATTCAAACAGTTAGTGGTTCGTGTAGAAAAAGAATCACCTTTGTCTGAATGTACTTAAATAATGTCAGTAATATGTATGTTTTATGCATGTTCTTCATGTTACTCTGTGTCTAAACATCCTGCATTATTTCTGCTATTTTGTGATCGATTTCATGGTGATAAGGATTTTGCCTCATGTTGATCTAAAACAACTTCATTCTAAAGAAACAAGTGGCACATTTGTGTGTGAATGTGTTGTACATGTGTGAATGTGTTGTACATGTGTGTGAATGTGTTGTACATGTGTGTGAATGTGTTGTACATGTGTGTGAATGTGTTGTACATGTGTGTGAATGTGTTGTACATGTGTGAATGTGTTGTACATGTGTGTGAGTGTGTTGTACATGTGTGAATGTGTTGTACATGTGTGTGAATGTGTTGTACATGTGTGTGAATGTGTTGTACATGTGTGTGAATGTGTTGTACATGTGTGTGAATGTGTTGTACATGTGTGTGAATGTGTTGTACATGTGTGTGAATGTGTTGTACATGTGTGTGAATGTGTTGTACATGTGTGTGAATGTGTTGTACATGTGTGTGAATGTGTTGTACATGTGTGTGAATGTGTTGTACATGTGTGTGAATGTGTTGTACATGTGTGTGAATGTGTTGTACATGTGTGTGAATGTGTTGTACATGTGTGAATGTGTTGTACATGTGTGTGAGTGTGTTGTACATGTGTGAATGTGTTGTACATGTGTGTGAATGTGTTGTACATGTGTGAATGTGTTGTACATGTGTGAATGTGTTGTACATGTGTGAATGTGTTGTACATGTGTGTGAATGTGTTGTACATGTGTGTGAATGTGTTGTACATGTGTGAATGTGTTGTACATGTGTGAATGTGTTGTACATGTGTGAATGTGTTGTACATGTGTGAATGTGTTGTACATGTGTGTGAATGTGTTGTACATGTGTGTGAATGTGTTGTACATGTGTGAATGTGTTGTACATGTGTGAATGTGTTGTACATGTGTGTGAATGTGTTGTACATGTGTGTGAATGTGTTGTACATGTGTGTGAATGTGTTGTACATGTGTGTGAATGTGTTGTACATGTGTGTGAATGTGTTGTACATGTGTGTGAATGTGTTGTACATGTGTGTGAATGTGTTGTACATGTGTGTGAATGTGTTGTACATGTGTGTGAGTGTGTTGTACATGCGTGTGAATGTGTTGTACATGTGTGAATGTGTTGTACATGTGTGTGAATGTGTTGTACATGTGTGTGAGTGTGTTGTACATGTGTGTGAATGTGTTGTACATGTGTGTGAATGTGTTGTACATGTGTGTGAATGTGTTGTACATGTGTGAATGTGTTGTACATGTGTGTGAATGTGTTGTACATGTGTGAGTGTGTTGTACATGTGTGTGAATGTGTTGTACATGTGTGTGAATGTGTTGTACATGTGTGTGAGTGTGTTGTACATGTGTGTGAATGTGTTGTACATGTGTGAGTGTGTTGTACATGTGTGTGGATGTGTTGTACATGTGTGTGAATGTGTTGTACATGTGTGAATGTGTTGTACATGTGTGTGAATGTGTTGTACATGTGTGAATGTGTTGTACATGTGTGTGAATGTGTTGTACATGTGTGTGAATGTGTTGTACATGTGTGTGAATGTGTTGTACATGTGTGTGAATGTGTTGTACATGTGTGAATGTGTTGTACATGTGTGTGAATGTGTTGTACATGTGTGTGAATGTGTTGTACATGTGTGTGAATGTGTTGTACATGTGTGTGAATGTGTTGTACATGTGTGTGAATGTGTTGTACATGTGTGTGAATGTGTTGTACATGTGTGTGAATGTGTTGTACATGTGTGTGAATGTGTTGTACATGTGTGTGAATGTGTTGTACATGTGTGTGAATGTGTTGTACATGTGTGTGAATGTGTTGTACATGTGTGAATGTGTTGTACATGTGTGTGAATGTGTTGTACATGTGTGTGAATGTGTTGTACATGTGTGTGAATGTGTTGTACATGTGTGTGAATGTGTTGTACATGTGTGTGAATGTGTTGTACATGTGTGTGAATGTGTTGTACATGTGTGTGAATGTGTTGTACATGTGTGTGAATGTGTTGTACATGTGTGTGAATGTGTTGTACATGTGTGTGAATGTGTTGTACATGTGTGTGAATGTGTTGTACATGTGTGTGAATGTGTTGTACATGTGTGTGAATGTGTTGTACATGTGTGAGTGTGTTGTACATGTGTGAATGTGTTGTACATGTGTGTGAATGTGTTGTACATGTGTGTGAATGTGTTGTACATGTGTGTGAATGTGTTGTACATGTGTGTGAATGTGTTGTACATGTGTGTGAATGTGTTGTACATGTGTGTGAATGTGTTGTACATGTGTGTGAATGTGTTGTACATGTGTGAATGTGTTGTACATGTGTGAATGTGTTGTACATGTGTGTGAATGTGTTGTACATGTGTGTGAATGTGTTGTACATGTGTGTGAATGTGTTGTACATGTGTGTGAGTGTGTTGTACATGTGTGTGAATGTGTTGTACATGTGTGTGAATGTGTTGTACATGTGTGTGAATGTGTTGTACATGTGTGTGAATGTGTTGTACATGTGTGTGAGTGTGTTGTACATGTGTGAATGTGTTGTACATGTGTGAATGTGTTGTACATGTGTGTGAATGTGTTGTACATGTGTGTGAGTGTGTTGTACATGTGTGAATGTGTTGTACATGTGTGAATGTGTTGTACATGTGTGAATGTGTTGTACATGTGTGTGAATGTGTTGTACATGTGTGAATGTGTTGTACATGTGTGTGAATGTGTTGTACATGTGTGAATGTGTTGTACATGTGTGTGAATGTGTTGTACATGTGTGAATGTGTTGTACATGTGTGAATGTGTTGTACATGTGTGTGAATGTGTTGTACATGTGTGTGAATGTGTTGTACATGTGTGAATGTGTTGTACATGTGTGTGAATGTGTTGTACATGTGTGAATGTGTTGTACATGTGTGAATGTGTTGTACATGTGTGTGAATGTGTTGTACATGTGTGTGAATGTGTTGTACATGTGTGAATGTGTTGTACATGTGTGAATGTGTTGTACATGTGTGTGAATGTGTTGTACATGTGTGTGAATGTGTTGTACATGTGTGAATGTGTTGTACATGTGTGAATGTGTTGTACATGTGTGTGAGTGTGTTGTACATGTGTGAATGTGTTGTACATGTGTGAATGTGTTGTACATGTGTGAATGTGTTGTACATGTGTGTGAATGTGTTGTACATGTGTGTGAGTGTGTTGTACATGTGTGAGTGTGTTGTACATGTGTGTGAATGTGTTGTACATGTGTGTGAATGTGTTGTACATGTGTGTGAATGTGTTGTACATGTGTGTGAATGTGTTGTACATGTGTGAATGTGTTGTACATGTGTGAATGTGTTGTACATGTGTGTGAATGTGTTGTACATGTGTGTGAGTGTGTTGTACATGTGTGAATGTGTTGTACATGTGTGTGAATGTGTTGTACATGTGTGTGAATGTGTTGTACATGTGTGTGAGTGTGTTGTACATGTGTGTGAATGTGTTGTACATGTGTGTGAATGTGTTGTACATGTGTGTGAATGTGTTGTACATGTGTGTGAATGTGTTGTACATGTGTGTGAATGTGTTGTACATGTGTGAATGTGTTGTACATGTGTGTGAATGTGTTGTACATGTGTGTGAATGTGTTGTACATGTGTGAATGTGTTGTACATGTGTGTGAATGTGTTGTACATGTGTGTGAATGTGTTGTACATGTGTGTGAATGTGTTGTACATGTGTGTGAATGTGTTGTACATGTGTGTGAATGTGTTGTACATGTGTGAATGTGTTGTACATGTGTGTGAATGTGTTGTACATGTGTGTGAATGTGTTGTACATGTGTGTGAATGTGTTGTACATGTGTGTGAATGTGTTGTACATGTGTGTGAATGTGTTGTACATGTGTGAATGTGTTGTACATGTGTGTGAATGTGTTGTACATGTGTGTGAATGTGTTGTACATGTGTGTGAGTGTGTTGTACATGTGTGAATGTGTTGTACATGTGTGTGAATGTGTTGTACATGTGTGTGAGTGTGTTGTACATGTGTGTGAATGTGTTGTACATGTGTGTGAATGTGTTGTACATGTGTGTGAATGTGTTGTACATGTGTGTGAATGTGTTGTACATGTGTGAATGTGTTGTACATGTGTGTGAATGTGTTGTACATGTGTGTGAATGTGTTGTACATGTGTGAATGTGTTGTACATGTGTGAATGTGTTGTACATGTGTGAATGTGTTGTACATGTGTGTGAATGTGTTGTACATGTGTGTGAGTGTGTTGTACATGTGTGTGAATGTGTTGTACATGTGTGTGAATGTGTTGTACATGTGTGAATGTGTTGTACATGTGTGAATGTGTTGTACATGTGTGTGAATGTGTTGTACATGTGTGTGAGTGTGTTGTACATGTGTGTGAATGTGTTGTACATGTGTGAATGTGTTGTACATGTGTGTGAATGTGTTGTACATGTGTGTGAATGTGTTGTACATGTGTGTGAATGTGTTGTACATGTGTGTGAATGTGTTGTACATGTGTGTGAGTGTGTTGTACATGTGTGTGAATGTGTTGTACATGTGTGAATGGGTTGTACATGTGTGAATGTGTTGTACATGTGTGAATGTGTTGTACATGTGTGTGAATGTGTTGTACATGTGTGTGAATGTGTTGTACATGTGTGTGAATGTGTTGTACATGTGTGAATGTGTTGTACATGTGTGTGAATGTGTTGTACATGTGTGTGAATGTGTTGTACATGTGTGAATGTGTTGTACATGTGTGTGAATGTGTTGTACATGTGTGAATGTGTTGTACATGTGTGTGAATGTGTTGTACATGTGTGTGAATGTGTTGTACATGTGTGTGAATGTGTTGTACATGTGTGTGAATGTGTTGTACATGTGTGAATGTGTTGTACATGTGTGTGAATGTGTTGTACATGTGTGAGTGTGTTGTACATGTGTGTGAATGTGTTGTACATGTGTGTGAATGTGTTGTACATGTGTGAATGTGTTGTACATGTGTGTGAATGTGTTGTACATGTGTGAATGTGTTGTACATGTGTGTGAATGTGTTGTACATGTGTGTGAATGTGTTGTACATGTGTGTGAATGTGTTGTACATGTGTGTGAATGTGTTGTACATGTGTGAATGTGTTGTACATGTGTGTGAATGTGTTGTACATGTGTGTGAATGTGTTGTACATGTGTGAATGCGTTGTACATGTGTGAATGTGTTGTACATGTGTGTGAGTGTGTTGTACATGTGTGTGAATGTGTTGTACATGTGTGTGAATGTGTTGTACATGTGTGTGAGTGTTGTACATGTGTGTGAATGTGTTGTACATGTGTGTGAGTGTGTTGTACATGTGTGTGGATGTGTTGTACGTGTGTGTGAATGTGTTGTACATGTGTGAATGTGTTGTACGTGTGTGTGAATGTGTTGTACATGTGTGTGAATGTGTTGTACATGTGTGTGAATGTGTTGTACGTGTGTGTGAATGTGTTGTACATGTGTGTGAGTGTGTTGTACATGTGTGAATGTGTTGTACATGTGTGTGAATGTGTTGTACATGTGTGTGAATGTGTTGTACATGTGTGTGAATGTGTTGTACATGTGTGTGAATGTGTTGTACATGTGTGTGAATGTGTTGTACATGTGTGAATGTGTTGTACATGTGTGTGAATGTGTTGTACATGTGTGTGAATGTGTTGTACATGTGTGTGAATGTGTTGTACATGTGTGTGAATGTGTTGTACATGTGTGTGAATGTGTTGTACATGTGTGAATGTGTTGTACATGTGTGTGAATGTGTTGTACATGTGTGTGAATGTGTTGTACATGTGTGTGAGTGTGTTGTACATGTGTGAATGTGTTGTACATGTGTGTGAATGTGTTGTACATGTGTGTGAATGTGTTGTACATGTGTGTGAGTGTGTTGTACATGTGTGTGAATGTGTTGTACATGTGTGTGAATGTGTTGTACATGTGTGTGAATGTGTTGTACATGTGTGTGAATGTGTTGTACATGTGTGAATGTGTTGTACATGTGTGAATGTGTTGTACATGTGTGTGAATGTGTTGTACATGTGTGTGAATGTGTTGTACATGTGTGTGAATGTGTTGTACATGTGTGTGAATGTGTTGTACATGTGTGTGAATGTGTTGTACATGTGTGTGAATGTGTTGTACATGTGTGTGAATGTGTTGTACATGTGTGTGAATGTGTTGTACATGTGTGTGAATGTGTGAATGACATTCCACATGTATCTGAAGAAAACATGTCATTACAGAGTTCATTTACCTTCCATGCATAAAGGTGACATTTACCACCTTTACCACGGCAGGGCCCACGTGTACCACAGGTGAGGGCCCACGTGTACCACAGGTGAGGGCCCACGTGTACCACAGGTGAGGGCCCACGTGTACCACAGATGAGGGCCCACGTGTACCACGGCTTGGCCCACGTGTACCACAGATGATGGCCCACGTGTACCACAGGTGAGGGCCCACGTGTACCACGGCTTGGCCCACGTGTACCACAGGTGAGGGCCCACGTGTACCACAGGTGAGGGCCCACGTGTACCACAGGTGAGGGCCCACGTGTACCACAGGTGAGGGCCCACGTGTACCACAGATGAGGGCCCACGTGTACCACGGCTTGGCCCACGTGTACCACAGATGATGGCCCACGTGTACCACAGGTGAGGGCCCACGTGTACCACAGGTGAGGGCCCACGTGTACCACAGGTGAGGGCCCACGTGTACCACAGGTGAGGGCCCACGTGTACCACAGGTGAGGGCCCACGTGTACCACAGGTGAGGGCCCACGTGTACCACAGTGAGGTGGTTTGTGCTGGTTGGTTGGTTGTTCTCTCTATGCCCCTCCCACTCCCACACGCATAAATTAGTGGTTTTGCCCAAAGGGAAAGTGTCAGCAGCAGCCGAACCTCCACATTCTACAAGTCATGTGTCATAAACATATGTTTCATAAACATATGTGTCATAAACATATGTGTCATAAACATATGTCATAAGCATATGTGTCATAAACATATGTCTCATAAACATATGTGTCATAAACATATGTGTCATAAACATATGTCATAAGCATATGTGTCATAAACATATGTGTCATAAACATATGTCATAAGCATATGTGTCATAAACAATATGTCATAAACATATGTGTCATAAACATATGTGTCATAAACATATGTCTCATAAACATATGTGTCATAAACATATGTGTCATAAACATATGTCTCATAAACATATGTGTCATAAACATATATGTCATAAACATATGTGTCATAAACATATATGTCATAAACATATGTCATAAACATATGTGTCATAAACATATGTGTCATAAACATATATGTCATAAACATATGTGTCATAAACATATGTGTCATAAACATATATGTCATAAACATATGTCATAAACATATGTCATAAGCATATGTGTCATAAACATATGTGTCATAAACATATGTGTCATAAACATATGTGTCATAAACATATGTCATAAGCATATGTGTCATAAACATATGTCTCATAAACATATGTGTCATAAACATATGTGTCATAAGCATATGTGTCATAAACATATGTCATAAGCATATGTGTCATAAACATATGTGTCATAAACATATGTGTCATAAACATATGTGTCATAAACATATGTCATAAGCATATGTGTCATAAGCATATGTGTCATAAACATATGTGTCATAAACATATGTCATAAGCATATGTGTCATAAACATATGTGTCATAAACATATGTGTCATAAACATATGTGTCATAAACATATGTTTCATAAACATATGTGTCATAAACATATGTGTCATAAACATATATGTCATAAACATATGTGTCATAAACATATGTTTCATAAACATATGTGTCATAAACATATGTGTCATAAACATATATGTCATAAACATATGTCATAAACATATGTGTCATAAACATATGTGTCATAAACATATGTTTCATAAACATGTGTCATAAACATATATGTCATAAACATATATGTCATAAACATATGTGTCATGAACATATATGTCATGAACATATGGTCTGACTCAGGTCAGTACGTGTCTTCTTCAAGGCCACACGGAGGAAACATTTAAATTATAGTCTGCTTAGGCTTATAGCAAAACATATAGATGTAGACTTTTTCTTTTTGGCGTTTGGCCTAAGCAGACTAATAATCAAGTTTAGACAAATGATTCTTTTGTGTTTCTTTCTCTGAGATCTCTCTGATCCAATCATCTGGCTCAAAAGTGTTCCGGGAGCCAAAGTGAGCCAAGCCTCACGGCCCACTATGGATCACCTAAACGGGCCGTTACTGTTCACTTAAGACAGTGGAGACGGATCTGCTCCACAGTGTGCATTTGTATCCCTCACACCACAGTCACACCTGCCAGAGAAAGAACATGTCTCTCTGTCTCCTGTGTCTCCTCTGTCTCCTCTGTCTCCTGTGTCTCCTCTGTCTCCTCTGTCTCCTCTGTCTCCTGTGTCTCCTGTGTCTCCTCTGTCTCCTCTGTCTCCTGTGTCTCCTCTGTCTCCTGTGTCTCCTGTGTCTCCTCTGTCTCCTCTGTCTCCTCTGTCTCCTCTGTCTCCTGTGTCTCCTGTGTCTCCTCTGTCTCCTCTGTCTCCTGTGTCTCCTGTGTCTCCTCTGTCTCCTCTGTCTCCTGTGTCTCCTCTGTCTCCTGTGTCTCCTGTGTCTCCTCTGTCTCCTGTGTCTCCTGTGTCTCCTGTGTCTCCTCTGTCTCCTCTGTCTCCTGTGTCTCCTGTGTCTCCTGTGTCTCCTCTGTCTCCTCTGTCTCCTGTGTCTCCTCCGTCTCCTGTGTCTCCTCCGTCTCCTGTGTCTCCTCCGTCTCCTGTGTCTCCTCTGTCTCCTGTGCCTCCTGTGTCTCCTCTGTCTCCTGTGTCTCCTCTGTCTCCTCTGTCTCCTGTGCATCCTGTGTCTCCTCTGTCTCCTGTGTCTCCTGTGTCTCCTCTGTCTCCTGTGTCTCCTGTGTCTCCTCTGTCTCCTCCGTCTCCTGTGTCTCCTCTGTCTCCTGTGTCTCCTCCGTCTCCTGTGTCTCCTCCGTCTCCTCTGTCTCCTGTGTCTCCTCCGTCTCCTCCGTCTCCTGTGTCTCCTCCGTCTCCTCTGTCTCCTCTGTCTCCTGTGTCTCCTCCGTCTCCTGTGTCTCCTCTGTCTCCTGTGTCTCCTCTGTCTCCTCTGTCTCCTGTGTCTCCTCCGTCTCCTGTGTCTCCTGTGTCTCCTGTGTCTCCTCTGTCTCCTGTGTCTCCTCTGTCTCCTCTGTCTCCTGTGTCTCCTGTGTCTCCTCCGTCTCCTGTGTCTCCTCTGTCTCCTGTGTCTCCTCTGTCTCCTCTGTCTCCTGTGCCTCCTGTGTCTCCTGTGTCTCCTGTGTCTCCTGTGTCTCCTGTGTCTCCTCTGTCTCCTGTGTCTCCTCTGTCTCCTCTGTCTCCTGTGTCTCCTCTGTCTCCTGTGTCTCCTGTGCCTCCTGTGTCTCCTCTGTCTCCTGTGTCTCCTCTGTCTCCTGTGTCTCCTCTGTCTCCTGTGTCTCCTGTGTCTCCTCTGTCTCCTCTGTCTCCTGTGTCTCCTGTGTCTCCTCTGTCTCCTCTGTCTCCTCTGTCTCCTGTGTCTCCTGTGTCTCCTCTGTCTCCTGTGTCTCCTCTGTCTCCTGTGTCTCCTGTGTCTCCTCCGTCTCCTGTGTCTCCTCTGTCTCCTGTGTCTCCTCCGTCTCCTGTGTCTCCTCTGTCTCCTGTGTCTCCTCTGTCTCCTCTGTCTCCTGTGTCTCCTCCGTCTCCTGTGTCTCCTCTGTCTCCTCTGTCTCCTGTGTCTCCTGTGTCTCCTCTGTCTCCTGTGTCTCCTCTGTCTCCTCTGTCTCCTGTGTCTCCTCTGTCTCCTGTGTCTCCTCCGTCTCCTGTGTCTCCTCTGTCTCCTGTGTCTCCTCTGTCTCCTCTGTCTCCTGTGTCTCCTCTGTCTCCTGTGTCTCCTCCGTCTCCTGTGTCTCCTCTGTCTCCTCTGTCTCCTCTGTCTCCTGTGTCTCCTCTGTCTCCTGTGTCTCCTCTGTCTCCTGTGTCTCCTGTGTCTCCTCTGTCTCCTGTGTCTCCTCCGTCTCCTCTGTCTCCTCTGTCTCCTCTGTCTCCTGTGTCTCCTGTGTCTCCTCTGTCTCCTCTGTCTCCTGTGTCTCCTCCGTCTCCTGTGTCTCCTCTGTCTCCTGTGTCTCCTCCGTCTCCTGTGTCTCCTCTGTCTCCTGTGCCTCCTGTGTCTCCTCTGTCTCCTGTGTCTCCTCTGTCTCCTCTGTCTCCTGTGTCTCCTGTGCATCCTGTGTCTCCTCTGTCTCCTGTGTCTCCTGTGTCTCCTCTGTCTCCTGTGTCTCCTGTGTCTCCTCTGTCTCCTCTGTCTCCTCCGTCTCCTGTGTCTCCTCTGTCTCCTCTGTCTCCTGTGTCTCCTCCGTCTCCAGTGTCTCCTCTGTCTCCTCTGTCTCCTGTGTCTCCTCCGTCTCCTGTGTCTCCTGTGTCTCCTGTGTCTCCTCCGTCTCCTGTGTCTCCTCTGTCTCCTCTGTCTCCTGTGTCTCCTGTCTCCTCTGTCTCCTGTGTCTCCTCTGTCTCCTGTGTCTCCTCTGTCTCCTCTGTCTCCTCTGTCTCCTGTGTCTCCTCTGTCTCCTCTGTCTCCTCTGTCTCCTGTGTCTCCTCCGTCTCCTGTGTCTCCTCTGTCTCCTGTGTCTCCTCTGTCTCCTGTGTCTCCTCTGTCTCCTCTGTCTCCTGTGTCTCCTCTGTCTCCTGTGTCTCCTCCGTCTCCTGTGTCTCCTCTGTCTCCTGTGTCTCCTGTGTCTCCTCTGTCTCCTGTGTCTCCTCTGTCTCCTCTGTCTCCTGTGTCTCCTCCGTCTCCTGTGTCTCCTCCGTCTCCTGTGTCTCCTCCGTCTCCTGTGTCTCCTCTGTCTCCTGTGTCTCCTCCGTCTCCTGTGTCTCCTCTGTCTCCTGTGTCTCCTCTGTCTCCTGTGTCTCCTGTGTCTCCTCTGTCTCCTCTGTCTCCTGTGTCTCCTCTGTCTCCTGTGTCTCCTGTGCCTCCTGTGTCTCCTCCGTCTCCTGTGTCTCCTCCGTCTCCTGTGTCTCCTCTGTCTCCTGTGTCTCCTGTGTCTCCTCCGTCTCCTCTGTCTCCTCTGTCTCCTCTGTCTCCTGTGTCTCCTGTGTCTCCTCCGTCTCCTGTGTCTCCTCCGTCTCCTCTGTCTCCTCTGTCTCCTGTGTCTCCTCCGTCTCCTGTGTCTCCTCTGTCTCCTGTGTCTCCTCTGTCTCCTCTGTCTCCTGTGTCTCCTCCGTCTCCTGTGTCTCCTGTGTCTCCTGTGTCTCCTCTGTCTCCTGTGTCTCCTCTGTCTCCTCTGTCTCCTGTGTCTCCTGTGTCTCCTCCGTCTCCTGTGTCTCCTCTGTCTCCTGTGTCTCCTCTGTCTCCTCTGTCTCCTGTGCCTCCTGTGTCTCCTGTGTCTCCTGTGTCTCCTGTGTCTCCTGTGTCTCCTCTGTCTCCTGTGTCTCCTCTGTCTCCTCTGTCTCCTGTGTCTCCTCTGTCTCCTGTGTCTCCTGTGCCTCCTGTGTCTCCTCTGTCTCCTGTGTCTCCTCTGTCTCCTGTGTCTCCTCTGTCTCCTGTGTCTCCTGTGTCTCCTCTGTCTCCTCTGTCTCCTGTGTCTCCTGTGTCTCCTCTGTCTCCTCTGTCTCCTGTGTCTCCTGTGTCTCCTCTGTCTCCTGTGTCTCCTCTGTCTCCTGTGTCTCCTGTGTCTCCTCCGTCTCCTGTGTCTCCTCTGTCTCCTGTGTCTCCTCCGTCTCCTGTGTCTCCTCTGTCTCCTGTGTCTCCTCTGTCTCCTCTGTCTCCTGTGTCTCCTCCGTCTCCTGTGTCTCCTCTGTCTCCTCTGTCTCCTGTGTCTCCTGTGTCTCCTCTGTCTCCTGTGTCTCCTCTGTCTCCTCTGTCTCCTGTGTCTCCTCTGTCTCCTGTGTCTCCTCCGTCTCCTGTGTCTCCTCTGTCTCCTGTGTCTCCTCTGTCTCCTCTGTCTCCTGTGTCTCCTCTGTCTCCTGTGTCTCCTCCGTCTCCTGTGTCTCCTCTGTCTCCTCTGTCTCCTCTGTCTCCTGTGTCTCCTCTGTCTCCTGTGTCTCCTCTGTCTCCTGTGTCTCCTGTGTCTCCTCTGTCTCCTGTGTCTCCTCCGTCTCCTCTGTCTCCTCTGTCTCCTCTGTCTCCTGTGTCTCCTGTGTCTCCTCTGTCTCCTCTGTCTCCTGTGTCTCCTCCGTCTCCTGTGTCTCCTCTGTCTCCTGTGTCTCCTCCGTCTCCTGTGTCTCCTCTGTCTCCTGTGCCTCCTGTGTCTCCTCTGTCTCCTGTGTCTCCTCTGTCTCCTCTGTCTCCTGTGTCTCCTGTGCATCCTGTGTCTCCTCTGTCTCCTGTGTCTCCTGTGTCTCCTCTGTCTCCTGTGTCTCCTGTGTCTCCTCTGTCTCCTCTGTCTCCTCCGTCTCCTGTGTCTCCTCTGTCTCCTCTGTCTCCTGTGTCTCCTCCGTCTCCAGTGTCTCCTCTGTCTCCTCTGTCTCCTGTGTCTCCTCCGTCTCCTGTGTCTCCTGTGTCTCCTGTGTCTCCTCCGTCTCCTGTGTCTCCTCTGTCTCCTCTGTCTCCTGTGTCTCCTGTCTCCTCTGTCTCCTGTGTCTCCTCTGTCTCCTGTGTCTCCTCTGTCTCCTCTGTCTCCTCTGTCTCCTGTGTCTCCTCTGTCTCCTCTGTCTCCTCTGTCTCCTGTGTCTCCTCCGTCTCCTGTGTCTCCTCTGTCTCCTGTGTCTCCTCTGTCTCCTGTGTCTCCTCTGTCTCCTCTGTCTCCTGTGTCTCCTCTGTCTCCTGTGTCTCCTCCGTCTCCTGTGTCTCCTCTGTCTCCTGTGTCTCCTGTGTCTCCTCTGTCTCCTGTGTCTCCTCTGTCTCCTCTGTCTCCTGTGTCTCCTCCGTCTCCTGTGTCTCCTCCGTCTCCTGTGTCTCCTCCGTCTCCTGTGTCTCCTCTGTCTCCTGTGTCTCCTCCGTCTCCTGTGTCTCCTCTGTCTCCTGTGTCTCCTCTGTCTCCTGTGTCTCCTGTGTCTCCTCTGTCTCCTCTGTCTCCTGTGTCTCCTCTGTCTCCTGTGTCTCCTGTGCCTCCTGTGTCTCCTCCGTCTCCTGTGTCTCCTCCGTCTCCTGTGTCTCCTCTGTCTCCTGTGTCTCCTGTGTCTCCTCCGTCTCCTCTGTCTCCTCTGTCTCCTCTGTCTCCTGTGTCTCCTGTGTCTCCTCTGTCTCCTCTGTCTCCTGTGTCTCCTCAGTCTCCTGTGTCTCCTCTGTCTCCTGTGTCTCCTCCGTCTCCTGTGTCTCCTCTGTCTCCTGTGTCTCCTGTGTCTCCTCTGTCTCCTCTGTCTCCTGTGTCTCCTGTGTCTCCTCTGTCTCCTCTGTCTCCTCCGTCTCCTGTGTCTCCTCTGTCTCCTCTGTCTCCTGTGTCTCCTCCGTCTCCTCCGTCTCCTGTGTCTCCTCTGTCTCCTCCGTCTCCTCTGTCTCCTCTGTCTCCTGTGTCTCCTCCGTCTCCTCCGTCTCCTCCGTCTCCTGTGTCTCCTCTGTCTCCTCTGTCTCCTGTGTCTCCTCCGTCTCCTGTGTCTCCTCTGTCTCCTGTGTCTCCTCTGTCTCCTGTGTCTCCTCTGTCTCCTCTGTGATTGTTTTAAAGGGCCAAATTAACTCCAATTGATTCTCCATTTAATGAACAAAAGCAGCAGGTTAAGTGATGAAAGGAAAACCATCGGTGGCCCCTGTTACAAGAGCGAGAAGCAGAGAAAGGGGCTGATAGAGGCGGCACAACAGAGAGATAAGGAGACGGGCTGATAGGACGGTGATAGGACGGTGGTGGCTCTAGACTCACACACAAACACAGCGTCATGGAGATAAGAGCCGTGTGCCTGAGCTCATCTTTTGAGCTTTTAATCCTGTTCCAACTCATCCAAAACATGGCTGGAGTTGTATTTCAATGTATTCACGTGTTTTGCACGAATCCAGTTGACGAGCTGGTCTTCTCGGAGCCTCGGATCTGAAGCGTGTGTCTCACATGCTCGAGACGTCTCTGACGAGTCTCGGGAACATTCAGGACCAAATGTATTACTACGTTCACAGTTACAGCATCGCGAAATCTATGCTGTTTCTCAATCCTCTGTTATTTCGCTGCTTCACTTGTGCCGCCATGTTCCACACAAACGAAGGTTCACGGGTCCGAAGGTTCACGGGTCCGAAGGTTCACGGGTCCGAAGGTTCACGGGTCCGAAGGTTCACGGGTCCGAAGGTTCACGGGTCCGAAGGTTCACGGGTCCGAAGGTGTGGGTCCTCACAGGGCTCGCCTCCCTTTGCCCCTCACACTGCTTTTAAGACTTTTCTAGTGTTGATGCACTTTTTATGATTAAACTCACATATTTTCTTTAACCGACTTGTTTCTGTGCATAGCCTGAGCTCCTTATCGTATTATTAATGAATTAATTAACTCCGGAATAAAACTGTTTTCCAGTAGCCGCGGCGCGGTCAAAGAGCGCAGCAGTTTCAGGAGCCGCGGCACAAAATAACAGCAGTTTGGGCCGCGCGCCGCGGCTCTGTAGACACTCCCGTCTTGCCGATCTGAATTTCCTTTATGACTACCAATCCTACGGTGATCGGATCATGCGTATTTCTATACTTATAATAAAATGAAGGCATAAAGTGGAGGATTCGATTTGTTCCCTTGTTATTTGTACATACACAGTACAACATGGTGCCTCCTGTGAGCAGCTGGTACATTAAACGTGACGAGCCCCAGTGCGTGTCATCGTGCTTCGTGCGCATTTTACAGACTGACCACATCCCAATGCCGTCTGCACCTTCACTTTAGCCTATGAGGAACTTTCGGACTAGTGAACCTTCGGACTCATGGGGGGTAACCTGCAGAGGATGTGTTCTTGGCTAGCATTAGCATTAGAATTAGCATTAGCATTGGCATTAGCATTAGCATGAGCATTAGCATTAGCATGAGCATGAGCATGAGCATTAGCATTAGCATGGGCATTAGCATTAGCATGAGCATGAGCAAAGGGCAGCCCTGAGCGTTCATAATTTTTATGGACAGAATTTCTAGGCGCAGTCAGGGGTCGGAGGGTGTGGTCAGGGGTCGGAGGGTGTGGTCGGGGGTCGGAGGGTGTGGTCAGGGGTCGGAGGGTGTCCGGTTTGGGGACCACAGGATCTCATCTCTGCTGTTTGCAGACGATGTTGTCCTGATGGCTCCATCAAACCCGGACCTGCAGCTGCACTGGGACGGTTTGAGTCGAGTGTGAAGCGGCTGAGATGAGAATCATCACCTCCAAATCAGAGGTCATGGTTCTCGACCGGAAAAGGTGGCTTGCCTTCTTCAGGTGGGTGGGGTGTCCTTGCCCCAAGTGGAGGAGTTCAAGTATCTTGGGGTCTTGTTCACGAGTGAGTGAAGGATGGAGCGTGAGATCGACAGTTGGATCGATGCAGCGGCTGCAGTGATGCAGTCGGTGAAGAAGGAGCTGAGTCCAAAGACAAAGCTCTCTATTTACCGGTCGGTCTACGTTCTGACCTCACCTATGGTCATGAACTTTGGGTAGTGACCGAAAGGACAAGATCGCGGATACAAGCGGTCGAAATGAGTTTCCTAGGCGCTCCCTTAGAGATAAGGTGAGGAGCTCGGCCACACGGGGGGAGCTCTGAGTAGAGCCACTGCCGTCGAGAGGAGCCAGCTGAGGTGGCTCGGGCATCTGTTCCGGAGCTTCCTGGGCGCCTCCCTCGGGAGGTGTTTAAGGCATGTCCCACCGGGAAAAGGCCCCGGGGAAGACCCAGGACACGCTGGAGAGACTATGTCTCTCGGCTGGCCTGGGAACGCCTCGGGATCCCCCCGGAGGAGTTAGAGGAAGTGTCTGGGGAGAAAGAAGTCTGGGAGTCCCTGCTCAGACTGCTGCCCCCGCGATCCGGCCCTGGATAAAGCAGCAGAAGATGGATGGATGGATGGATGGATGAGCATGAGCATTGGCATTAGCATTAGTATGAGCATTAGCATGAGCATGGGCATTAGCATTAGCATGAGCAGGTCGGGGTTAACAAGCTTTCTTTGGTGGTAATTCCCTCTTGTGTCAGTAGATGGAGCTGTAACACACGTCCTGATCAGAAACATCTGATCAACTGATTTTTGATTCGATTGATTTTTTTTATTACATGAGAAACATAAAAGAAAATATGTAGAATATGTCTAATGTAATGCATCATTTTAAACCAATATACAGCTGCGCCAGAGTGCCTCACTCTTCTCAGGTCAGAGGTCACCAACGTGGTGCCTGCGGGCCCCTGGGGGCCCTTTGGGCTTCAGTCCCCTGAGTGGATCTGTTCTAAAGACTGAACCAGGTCTGACCAGAGCCTCAGGAGGAGAAACTGTTGCTTTGCTCAAATTTTGACAATAAAAGGAATTTTCTGAGTTTTTAATCTAGATTTAATACAAAGCTCTTTTATTTTCTGATTTTCTTTTAAATTGTTGTTTGTTCTTATCACTCACTGGTTTAAAATGTGAATTAAAATTGGGTTTTCAAATTCTAAAATATATGATAAATACACATCAGATATGACACATTATATTATATATAATAATCTATATTATATATAGATATTACACAGTCATTTGGTTATGATGTAATTATAGCTAAATGGACAGGCCCTCCACCAGGTAAAGAAGCTCTCGGCCCTAAAGGTTTGGTGGCCCCTGGTCTTGGTCCTGCTCTGGAGATGGGCCCCAGGCACTGCACTGCTTCTCACATGTTGCCAATAGACACTGAAGGACCCGTCCAATGTAGAGGACACATTTCCCTTTAGGGACAATGAAGTGTATCTTAAGGTAGCTTATCTGGAATGAACAGGTCCTCCAAACATGTTTGTCTTAAGAGCCATGAATCCCACATCCGCCTGAAGTTGAAACCTTTAGCACAGCTACACTTGTGAAGGTGAGTGCGACCTTCTGATGCTGCTCACGTCCTCCAGAGGGCAGACTAATGCCTGATCGTGTTACTCGGATCTCGTCCTCCATCTTCCACACACTTCCCACAGGACAGGCCCTCCTCTTCAATCTAAAGTGATGAGTTTTGTGATGGAATAAATGTGGAATAGTGCTTCCACTGCAGAGGCCTGGAGCGCTCCAAAAACATTCTAACCCTTTTCTCAGCTTCGAAGGTGACGTTTGTCTTGAGATGAATCCAGGAGAAACAGCTCTACAGGTCTTGTGTCTGTATCGATAAGTATTGAACAATCGACTGAGCAATATTTGAGCTGTGGCCTGTAAATGTAAGGACTATATGTTAGTTTCTTCCTATGTATTTATTGTAATCATGTCTGAAGGGCTGAAGGTTAGCACAGGTTAGCACAGGTTAGCACAGTTTAGCACAGGTTAGCACAGCTACAGCATCGACAGAAAAGCTTTCAAAGGCAGTTGTTCTTTTAAAAATGTGACGTTAGAACCAGGAACCACGCACCCCCTTTTTACTCGAACTCTAAAAGTCGGTGTCTTTTTTGTGTCGTATTACGCAATGTCAATAAAGTTCGCTTGAAAGCGTTTGTCCCGTGACACGTCAGAGGAGGCGCAGTAATGGCGGCGCCCGTGTCCAGGAGGCGGCTGCTGAACGCCGTGTACTCTGAGTCCTCTCCGGCCGTGACAGGCTCTTCAGCCCAATCACGGACCTTCTTTTCAGGGCCGAGGGCCGGTAAGGCGGGTAAGAACCCAACCGGGCCAGACAGTGCGGGGTAAAACATGGCGACTACTCGAAAACCGCTCAAGTCATCTGTGGGAAAAGGAGGCCCCGCCGACCAAACGCTTCTGGGACAATTGATTTACCAGTTTGTGAGTTCAGAATCCTCTTCAGCACGTGTTAAATCATGTGGTTGGTTTCTCTGACAAGCGGAATGTCAAAGTTTGTCGTCCACGATGTTGTAACCTGCACGACACTGGAGCAAATTTCAATTCAAATATTCATTTCGCTTTCATCCGAGGAGTCGACTCCACACAGAAGAACAGAATCAAGCGTCATTTGGTGAATAAATGATTGGGTCAGTATTTGTATGAAATGATTCCTAATGTTTTCCAGGCCTGACCAACTCATCCAGTCTTTTTTACATGAAGAAAATATGACTTTTAAATTGCTGGTTTCTTTTTGCCTCCGGCTGTTTGGTCTAGACTGACAGTGACGGAAGTGTTAAAGCCAATGGCTCTAATCATATTGTATTATGGAAGGAAAGAAATATCATTTAAAATGTTGATACGGCTCTGGACCAGAAAAAAAGAAATAATAGTTGAAAATTATACGACTCAATCAATCAATTATTTAATTCAAAAAGCCATTCATTCACTATTGAACCAACCTTCTTGATGCATGAATCATTTTCTTCTTCAGATGCACCAAATCATTGAGTATTCTCCTCCAGGGTTCATCATGGGACCATGTGGGAGGCTGACCACAACCATCAGACCAGAAGGACCATGTGGGAGGCTGACCACAACCATCAGACCAGAAGGACCATGTGGGAGGCTGACCACAACCATCAGACCAGACGATATGACAATCTGCTCCGTGAGTTCGATCTTACGCTTGAACCTGCACCAAGTGACCAGAGAGAGTGTGATCCTGACACACGAGGAGGATCTGCATCTCCTCTGACTCAGGAAATGAGACTCTGATGGTCCTCAGAGCGAGACAAACCATCTCATCAGCAAGGTCAGGAAGGTCAGATTCAGCCCTCACAAAGGTCACGACTCACGTGATCTACAGCGGCTCAGGATAAATGCTTTACATTAGCATCACTATAGAAAGAGTAATGACATAATGTGAGGAAGAACCACAGGACGCCTCGTAATCCTATGAGTGATTAACAGTTATTTTCACTCCCAGAATGTGTCACATCAGATACTTTTCAGTTTTATTTCCTTTTGAAAAATACTATTTGAAAAATACTATTCACAGTAAAGTTGATATACTTTTATTGTTTTAATTTATAGAACGAATGTTGGATATTGGTCTGTGGAGTTCCTCTCACGTGATGCGCTGAATTAGTTGTTGTTGTATTTCCATGATTTCAACAAAGTACTTCCTGTCTTCCAGATAGGACCTTAACCAGTTTAGGGCAGTGCCAGTGATGCCCACCCAGTCCTCTAGTCTCTGTAAGAGGATCCCATGATCGACAGTGTCAAAAGCAGCACTCAGATCGAACAGAATTAAGACTGAGGCTTTGCCCGTGTCAGTGTTCAGGAGGATGTCATTTGTCACCTTGACAAGAGCAGTCTCAGTGCTGTGATGAGGTCTAAAACCTGACTGAAAAACATCAAATGAGTTGTTTATTAAGAGGAAATCTGTGAGCTGTTGGTAAACAAAATTTTCAAGGACTTTGCCCCAAAATGGCAGATTAGAGATGGGCCGGTAATGACTCAGGACTGCGGCATCAAGACTGCTCTTCTTTAGGAGAGGCTTTATGACCGCAGTTTTCAAAGACATTGGGAATGTTCCAGATTGAAGCGACATGTTAACTATGTGAGTGAATGGTGCTAACAAACTGTTCAGCACAGACTTTAGAAATCTGGTGGGTAACACATCAAGGCAGCATGTAGATGAACTCAGACTGGTGATGATCTCATGGACAGTTTTGTCAGTTACTGGTGCAAAGTGAGTTAGCTCTAAGTGTCTTGGTGGTTTAAGGGTAATTTTTTGCATTGTGGGATTTATAGCATTTTTAATGCCCTGAACTTTGTCATTAAAGAATAATGCAAACTCATTACACTTGGATGTGGAAATGAGTTCAAACGGCAGCTGAGCTGGAGGGTTTGTTCATCTGTTTATTGTGGCAAACAGGACACGCGAGTTGTTACTGCAGCTTCCAATTATTTCAGAAAAATATCTTTCCCTAGTTCTACATAAGATTAGGTTGTACATGTTCAGCTTTTCTTTGTAAATCTCTTTTTGAACCTGGAGCTTTGACTTGCGCCATTTCCGTTCGGCCCTGCGGCACTCCCTTTTCTGTGCCCTGACCGAATCATCATTTCTCCACGGCGCCTTCTGCTTATTTTTAACCATTTTAGCCTTTATAGGGGCGATGGTGTCCAGAACATTCAAAACACTAGATGTAACAGAGTTCAACAAATCATTTACATTAGAACATGAGACATTTTCAAAGTTTATCATTTCCATAAACAGTGCACCTGTGCCATCACTTATGTGTCTCCTCTGAACAACTGCAGGACCAACCGGAGGTTTGGGAGAAACAGACAGGTCAAAGAAGACACAGAAATGATCAGACAGAGCAACATTGATCACATTAACATTTGAAATATTTACCCCCTTTGTAATTATGAGATCTAGAGTGTGTCCTTTGCTGTGGGTGGGGCCTCTCACATGCTGAGTAAGACTGAAGGTTTCAAGGACAGCATCAAGCTCTTTAGCGTTTCTGTCACAAATATTATCAACATGCACATTGAAATCACCTGTAATGACCAAACCATCAAAGTCTGTGCATATGACTGAAAGCATCTCAGTAAAATCATCAATAAAACTTTGGCAGTGCTGGGGAGGCTTGTATAAAACAATGAAGAGAATGGATGGAGACCGTTTTAGCTCCATTTTAAAGGATACATACTCAAATGATGAAAACACCCCAAAAGACAACCTGCGGGTAATTATTTCATCTCTAAAGACAGCACAGACTCCACCCCCTTTTTTGTTTTCTCGTGTTTCAGATTCAAACTTAAAGTTGGGTGGAGCAGATTCTATCAGAACTACATTTCCTGTGTTTTTGTCAAGCCATGTTTCAGTTAAAAACATAAAATCAAGATTATAAGAAGAAATAAAATTATTAATTAAGAGAGATTTGTTACATAAGGATCTGACATTTAGCACAGCAAGTTTCAGACTAGTTTCAGTGGGACTGGGCTTTATCTTTTCACAGGGAATATGAATCACATTTCTCAGATTGGGCCTGACTCGCATTTTGTTTTTCCATCTGTGTGATGATGTGACTACAGAAATAGCACTAGGGGGGGCTCTTTTTACATAGGGCCCCGGGTTGGTTTGATTTTTAATGTGACAATAAGTCCCGGCAACGCTGAGACCCAGTGCATCCTAGCTATGGGAGATACCAGGTGAAAGGCGAGGTTGGATGGGTGGTGGGGCTTTTGTAGCCAAGGAGGGTTTGGGACCAGGTGAGAGGCGAGGGGGGATGGGTGGTGGGGCTTTTGTTGGTGTAGTCGGCTTGTGCAGGGAAGAGTTGATAAGTATTGACATAGCCCTTGCTATATTGAGCGTGAGTGGAGCCATCTTAATGCCTGATTTGATCAGACTTTCAAAATGTCTGGGAAGGCCCATGGGTGAGAGTGGAGATGAGAAGGAGAATGATGAATCTTTAGTGGGAGTAGATGTTGCAGGGGGAACCCAGGGCTGGTGAGAAGGCAGGGGCGATGACAGGGGATGTTGTTGGGCTTGTCACAGATGGGTCCAAGGCCTTTGAAGATTGTTCCTTTGCTGGAGGCGGTGGAGGTGAATGTGGAGCAGCTGGAGCTGAATCCTTTGCTGGTGGTGGTGGAGCAGCTGCTGATGAATCCTTTGGTGGAGGCTGAGGTTGTGGTGCTTTTGATGTTGAAACATTGGCTCGGTCTCTGGCTGATGGAGCAGGAATTCTTCTCTCATTCCTCTCTTCTCTAACTCTCTGCTCAGGACCCTGTCCAGGCCCAGTCCAATGCCTCAGAGCGTGGAGCAGGTTCTCTGTCAGCACCCTCACTCCACCTCTGCATAGGTGGGGGCCATTCGTTTCCAGAATAGATAGAAGTTCTCAATGTAGTGTAGTCCTCTCGGGAACACTCTTTGGACAGCCATGTGTTCACCTGAAGAAGCCGGCTAAACTTGTTTATCCTCCTGTCGATGTTTGGAAGAGGTCCACTTATGAATGTTTTGATTTCCATTTTATCAAGCACGTCGAATAACTTCAAGAAGTCTTTTTTCAAAACTTCAGTCTGTTCCCGCCGCATGTCCACTGCACCCACGTGCACAATCAGCTGTTTAGCTCCTCCAGGCTTAGCCATAATATTTGGAAGGAGTGACGTTATCTCAGAAACAGTGGCGCTTGGAAAAGAATGTGTGTTTATCTTTTCATGCGTCACGTGACTTATCGCGCCGTCCCCAACTAAAACAATCTGCGTGACCATGGCTCCTGGCACAGATCCTCCTCGCTGTATTTTGGCCACGTCATCTTTCCTTTTTGCATTTAATTCCATCTCTGAAAGTGGTAGAAATCTGTTTGTGAGCTGTATTTTAGGTGACTTCACGTTATCTTTGTATCGTTTAGGCTTTGCTCCAAGTTTGTTCCAAGAAACAGCCTGGTCTTTCTGGTTTTTAGACAGTTTTGGAAACGACACAGAGTCACTGTGGTTTAGGTTGAAAGTAGCAGTTTTTCTTGTAAAAAGTGTGCTCTTCTTACCGTCGGTTGACACAGGAATGGTATCGTGAAGAACTTTTTCAGATTCCAAAACAAATATCCGTGTTTTCAGCTCATTAATTTCTTGTTGATATTTCCGACAGCGTTCACAGTCTTTCTCCCTTCTTCTCCCGGACATGTCGCTGGCGTCAGATATGTCGTTAAAACTGGAAAAATGTTCTTAAAATCCTTGGTTTACTTGAAAAAGTCTAAAGCAAAAATGTTTGGAAGACAAAAACTGATTAAAAAGCAAAATAAATAAGGAAAGCAGCAATAGCAAGCGGAGCGAGCAAAAAAGCGTGTGCACACTTCGGAAGCAGGATAGTTAGTCATAGAGCATGTCAAACCAGACTTAGGTCTTTAAAGATCCCATCTTCCATAGTCCACTCTAAGTGTATATGTGACCATAATAAGGGTTGTGCAACACCCATAACATAATAGTTATGAGATATCACCCATATCTTGGGCCCCGCCCACAAACCCAGAAATGCAAACGGTTTAGTTTGAGATTCACCCCCACCCTCGCCAAGAGCAATCCGCCTGCCCCGCCCACCCCGTGACGTAGTCTCAGTGAGAGCTTGTGTGCCCCGCCCACCCCGTGACGTAGTCTCAGTGAGAGCTTGTGTGCCCCGCCCACCTCGTGATGTCGTCTCAGTGAGAGCTTGTGCCCCGCCCACCTTGTGACGTAGTCTCAGTGAGAGCGTGTGCCCCGCCCACCTCGTGACGTAGTCTCAGTGAGAGCGTGTGCAGGCTCTGTCCATCTGCACATCCGAGGAGAAGGATATAGACTGTTCTCTCGTTAAAAACTGCAAGAATCAATCAAAAACCACTTTGGGCTCATATGAGGCACCAATTGCACTAAGAAGGTGAAAAGCTCTGAAAAGTCGATTTAGCACGATATGGGACCTTTAAGGATTGTGTTCTTGAGCAAAACACAGACTTTAAAGTTGTGTCTTGGACTCTCAGACTTGAGGTGTGTCCTGATAAAATGGACTAAAACGAGGACTTGGTTCCTACAGCCAACTACATGAAAACAAAGACGATACACATGCTACTATGTGTACGGGGAGGAGGACTTAACATCAAGTGCATTTATTCTAAAACGTTTCTTGCTTCAAAGACTCCACAATGGCTCCAGCTTTCACATCCTGCAGAGGGAAGGCAGGGGCCCGGGGCTCTCCTGCAGGGCTTCGGAACGTTAACTGGTTCTATCTATACAAACATGCTATTGCAATAATCCCCAAGTTCAGGAAGAGTTCAAACAGTCGCCCTCTATTGGACAAACATGGGTATTGACTGTTTAGTGACACGTTAATGTTCAAATTGATAATAAAACTTTAACTTAAAGGTGTTATTGATGGACGGTCTCTAACTTTTTCAGAACCAATATGATAATGTTATTACTCTGTTTTGAAAATGTAATAATATAATATGAGGAAATATGAAGAGGGTGTAATCTTCTCCTAAAGGGTTATTGTTTTCTCCCACAGACTCACAGATCAGCACCTACAAACACCAAACTTTACAATCTGGATTTAAATTGGATTTTGACAGATTGTATTGAAGGATTTGGTCATATCAAATTCCAAGCCTAATTTATTAATGTTTTAACTCAAAAATAATCATTTTAACGCCATTTTTTAGTAAGATCTAGTTTAGCGGGGTATGCGTACCCCTAGTGGTGCACGAGGGTACTGCAGGGGGTACGAGAAAAAGCCAAGGTAAATAATACAAAAGTCCAAGTAGTTAATATAATAATATTTCTGGCTTTGTTCTTGGTTCTGTTCTGTTCACAAACACTAGAAGGGTCAAAGGTCATGGTTGATTCAGAACTAGGCACAATTAGAAATGAATATTCAGTAGGATTTAAGATCAAGTCTCACTAATGAAAAATAGAGCAAAAAGGTTTGAGAAAAATCGAATGAAATGACAGTCACTGCATCATTTTTCAAACCAGGCAGAAGGGATCTTTCTGCAATGTTCTGGTTCATTGTAATATCCATTTATGTATTCACTGTATCCACTGCACACATGTCTTAGCACCTTTCTGATGGATTGTTGTCTGAATACTCTCTATCCCCCTCTCCTAAGCAGCACTACTGTGCAACACTGTGCAATACTCTGCATTGTGTGGCCGGATTTGCATGTCAAATGTCCCCTGGCTGTATTGATCTGGGGCCGCTTGGATCCTGTTCTGTGCCACTCAGCACTTTGGCAAGAGCGGGTGAACAGGGCTGTGCAGGTCTGTGCAGGTCTGTGCAGGTCTGTGCAGACCTGCACAGGGGTGTGCAGGTCTGTGCAGGTCTGTGCAGGTCTGTGCAGGTCTGTACAGGGCTGTGCGGGTCTGTGCGGGGCTGTGCGGGGCTGTGCGGGGCTGTGCAGGTCTGTGCAGGTCTGCACAGGGGTGTGCGGGTCTGTGCAGGGCTGTGCAGGTCTGTGCAGGTCTGTACAGGGCTGTGCGGGTCTGTGCGGGGCTGTGCGGGGCTGTGCAGGGCTGTGCAGGGCTGTGCAGGGCTGTGCGGGGCTGTGCGGGGCTGTGCAGGGCTGTGCAGGGCTGTGCAGGGCTGTGCAGGGCTGTGCGGGGCTGTGGCTTTCTGATTATCCCGGGAGCGCGCCTTGCATTCTGCCGCGTTTATTTTTAGCTTGAGAGAGGATTGTTGCCAGCTCGGCTCCGGGAGGCGGCGGCGGCGGCTGGTGGACGCCTCGCAAAGTGAAGCAGTCAAGACTGTGTCGCAGGAAGACACAGGACAGGAAGGACTGGAAGGACTGGAAGGACTGGAAGGACAGAAAGGACAGAAAGGACTGGAAGGACAGAAAGGACAGAAAGGACTGGAAGGACAGAAAGGACAGGAAGGACTGGAAGGACTGGAAGGACTGGAAGGACAGGAAGGACTGGAAGGACAGAAAGGACAGGAAGGACTGGAAGGACAGAAAGGACAGAAAGGACAGGAAGGACTGGAAGGACAGGAAGGACTGGAAGGACTGGAAGGACAGAAAGGACAGGAAGGACTGGAAGGACAGAAAGGACAGAAAGGACAGAAAGGACAGAAAGGACAGGAAGGACTGGAAGGACTGGAAGGACGCCCTGACTAGAAAGAGGTGTTTGATGCATGAGGCTGTTTAGTTTGCAGCCGCAGCCGTTACATCACATTGCAACATGGAGAAGAAGGTGCTGCTCTGCTCCGTCTCCACGGTGATCAGAAGAACACAAACATGCTGTACATTCTGTAGTGTCTGAAGAGGTGAGTTTGTGTTCACATGACAACACGGCGTTCTAAACACAGGCAGAGGAAGAACATTCTACGGCAGAAGTTGCCATTAAAACGATATTATCATGTAAGATTCTTCCATAGGTGGAGTGTGCGGGACATAAACCTCTGTACCACTCCTGAAGGTCACTTCCTCCTCACGGAGCTCACCTCATGCCACGCCCCTATTTACCATGTAAGAACAATGACAAGTGATTCACCTACACATCAGACCATAATGACACACACACTCACACACACACACACACACGCACACACGCACACAGACACGTGTGTGTCTGTGTGTGTGTGTGTGATAGATTTCTTGCAGACCCTGCAGTGCATGAACCAGGCAGGTTCAAACTGTGGCCCAAGGGCCAAAAACGGCCCCCAGACAATGTTTTGTTGCTCGTCCTTCTTCTGCTAAGTTGGTCCAAGCAACAAAAAGTTATACTTTTTTCTGTGACATTTGAAAAAGTCAAGCATTTTGATGCTATTACAACCAAATGTTAATGTTCCAAGTCTTATTAAAGGTGCGGAGGAAGGACATGTAGTAAAGTGGCACATGTGCCTTAACCACTCCACCACCGGGCGCTCCCAATCACCCTATTTCTATTATGGTCAATTTAGATATATATAGAATATTTCAGTCATTGAAAGAAGAAGAAAAGTCTTGTGTGTGTGGCACACGCTGGGTTAAGAACTGCCTCTGACACGCTTGAACGTTACTAACAGCATTGTTTACTGCCGAGCGGGCGCCCGGGGCCCGGGGCTGCCAACAATCCTATGTCATGCCCAAAGGATGGAATAATGAGAGGTTAAAGGGGGCGGCACGCCGCTACGGCCTTATGCTAATGACATGCTGCTTATGCATGCACAGCCCGCTCTCCATCCACGCCTATTCACCCTTTTCATTTTAATAACACTTTGTAAAAATGCTCTGAACGTGAGAGATTGAATGTCAACATCGAACAAGATGCAATAAAATAAATGTGTTATGAATTACGGATTTTAATGCAAAATGTTCTTTTTCACTCTTTTAAATACAGAGCTGCAGTTGTATTTAGCTTCAATCACACATGAATCCTGTTCACGGCCCCTCTGCACTGCACGGCCCCTCTGCACTGCACGGCCCCTCTGCACTGCACGGCCCCTCTGCACTGCACGGCCCCTCTGCACTGCACGGCCCCTCTGCACTGCACGGCCCCTCTGCACTGCACGGCCCCTCTGCACTGCACGGCCCCTCTGCACTGCACGGCCCCTCTGCACTGCACGGCCCCTCTGCACTGCACAGTCCCTCTGCACTGCTCAGCATATTCATCAAGTGGCTCTTGCCCACGTCCATCTTCACAGACACTACACGTCTCACACTGATTGTCCACGTCTTATATTTGACTTCTAATTTGTCCTCTTCTGATTGTTTCCCATGCCAGCTGGACATAGACTATGTGCTCCATTCTGAGCGGACAGTGGTCGTTCTCTGGACGATCGACACTCATCTAAATGCTAAACACTGACCCCAACTGTTGAGAGGGGGAGAAAGGAAATGACACATGCACTGGTTAATTATGGGATGGTGGAAGTGGGATCGAGTGGGAACGACAGTCTGCTCAGAGTCCAAATCTGCTCAGGGGTTTGGAGTTTGGAGTTTGGAGTGGCAACATTAATACTGTAGCAGTAAAACAGCCCTGGTATTTGTGTGTCCAACAGTCCATCAGACGCACTCGAGTTAGAGCTCTGCAGAGTTGTGTTTTGCTTCAATAACACATGTTTGAATAATCTTGCATTATGAGGGTTTATTTATTCATTTCACCTCAATAATGGAGCTTTACTGCAATATAATTGGTTGAAATGGCCACAGAAAGTCTCCAATATCTTCTGTTGCCCTGAGTATAAGTGTGAAAACACTCGCTGTAGCGTTAGGTCAAGGCCGAGGTCATTCAAATGCTACAGGAAGTGACTTCACAGTTCTGATTGCAAACCACTCTGAGGGAACCCTTGTCTGTGGCGGAGCCTGGAACTGACATGTTCATGACATTAGATGTCTCAAACTCACAAAAGTACTGGTGCATCTTTAAACAATACATTTTGTAAATGAATACATAATGTCGCCAATATACACATTTTATTTTATAGTTTTATTTACAAAAAGAAACAAAGGCAGAGTCTCAAATGCTACAGCAAATTAAAAAGAGGTGAACTAAATGACACAACCTCACAAGAAATATCTTTTGAAATGCTCTTCACCAAACAAAGATATTATGAAAGTGGCTCAAAATTCTCAAAATGATCAGTTTAGAAAACGACTGTGAGGAAAGAACGATGTTGACACAGGAATAAAAGAGCGTTTCTCCTGCTCGTTCCACGCTCGGTCAGGTCGAGGGAGTGAAATCTGTGCTCGTGGTACAAGCAGCTGAATCCTGAATTCCTGATCAGGGATGGGCCTGCTCAGTGCTGGGATGGGAGAATGCTGGAATGTGCCACAGGGGGGCAGTAGTGCTCACTTTTGTAGTGTCCTTGGGAAAGACACTACCCCCACCTCACCTCCAGTGTCCATGTCTGTTTGTGAGTGAATGTGGGACAGCTCATGGACACAATCGGACATGTTCATTAGCTCTGTCCAATCATCTGTTCTGGACACTCTAAAGACACACCTCAGAGTGTATAAAGCTCTAAAGACACACCTCAGAGTGTATAAAGCTCTAAAGACACACCTCAGAGTGTATAAAGCTCTAAAGACACACCTCAGAGTGTATAAAGCTCTAAAGACACACCTCAGAGTGTGTAAAGCTCTAAAGACACACCTCAGAGTGGTATAAAGCTCTAAAGACACACCTCAGAGTGTATAAAGCTCTAAAGACACACCTCAGAGTGGTATAAAGCTCTAAAGACACACCTCAGAGTGTATAAAGCTCTAAAGACACACCTCAGAGTGTATAAAGCTCTAAAGACACACCTCAGAGTGTATAAAGCTCTAAAGACACACCTCAGAGTGTATAAAGCTCTAAAGACACACCTCAGAGTGGTATAAAGCTCTAAAGACACACCTCAGAGTGTATAAAGCTCTAAAGACACATCTCAGAGTGTATAAAGCTCTAAAGACACACCTCAGAGTGTATAAAGCTCTAAAGACACATTTATTCCTTTCCTTTGATCAACTTTTAACTGGCTCTTAAAAAAGCTCAGATCCTATGAGTTATAAGGAAGCCATAACTTAATAATACAAAATATTAGGGCTCTTCTCCAACAACAAGAATTAAAATGACTTAATTCACTTCACAGACCCAGTGACTTTGGAGAGAGGAGTGAGACAGGGATGTGCCTGGTCTCACCTCCTGTTTGCTTTGTACTTGGAACCATTGGCCCAATTTATTAGAAAATCAAAAACAAAACAAAATTCTCCCCCTTTGACTTTTAGGAAAAACGTATCTATTTCATTGGCAAACTTAAATATTTGAGTGTAGTTCTCCATAAATATTTTTCAACAAATCAAGAAAAAATATATACTAATATCAAAATGATATAAATGCAGTGATAATTCAGGCTCTACTGATTATTGTCAAAATAAAAGGGAAAGAGAGGATCTCTTTGTTTTGTCTGACAAAGAAGGGTCAAATTCATGTCCATCTAAATGGAAAGAACCATGTGAAAGTGCAGGGAAAGTGTGGCAGCAGGAGGCCAATCACCATCACGTGTTCTGGGACAAATGTTGGACTGAGATCAATAAAGTGCTACAGAGAGTTTCTGACATCCGGCTTGGTTTCTTGGACTTCCGGACTCCTGCCACAGACACTATACATGGAGACTTCTGGAACATTCTTCTGACCACAGGGAAAAGCCATGACAAAGAAGTGGAACAGAAACAAACCTCACGACTAAGGACTGGACATGTGATGGACAGATTACGTTCAGACTCATGTGTTCGGCACAATTATATGAGACGACATATTTAGGACGACTTGTGTGGTTTGTATGTTGTCTCACTATTTGAAAAAAAAGACTGAATAATAAATAATAGAAAATATATAAGAATGAATAATTCCTTCTAAATTCACAGTCAATCAAATGTGTGGGAGACTGGCACGGGGCCCTGGCGCGGGGCCCTGGAGCAGAGCGTGACTTCTGCCCCAGTGCCATGAGTGTGTGGAGCCCATAACGCCACCGCCTGATCCTAGAGGTGATTTCATGCTCTATTACACGGCGATAAGCCAACAGTCATGTCTATGTCTGCGCCCAAGGCTAAATTGTTTCTTTCCTTTCCACTTTGATGATCTGCTTTCCTTCTGAGGCAGTGCTGAGCTGTGATGTTTGATGAGGCTCTTACTGGAGGTTGAACGTGAAATCTCTGGCAAAGCGGGTCCTGGTTTAGGTCAGTTTTGTTCTATCCTTGTTTTGACCCAATCAAAGGTTCAGAGACGTTCTGTTAAGTTTGCAAAGTGGAAAACAAGGGAAAAGTCTGATATAAAGAGACTGAAGTGTGTAAAGTCTTTCATACAATGGCTCACTGGGATTACACCGACTAAAGAGTCAACACTGCACTGTTTCTCTGGGCGACTCTGTGTCTGTGTAGAATCTCTGCTGCCGAGATCGGCCCGAGGAAGCTTCTGGAATGAGGTGGATATCGTTCATTATCCTCCAGTGCATCTGTCTTCATTTGGCCCTCTCCAGGTTCAAATAAAGTCATAATCAGAGGAAACAAAGTCTGTAATACAAATGAAGGTGCTCCATGTCACTGTCTGTGAAACACTACAGCTCCAAGGGCTGTGGATGATTACAGAGCCATAACGTTACAGGCGGAGCCATAACGGAGCCATAACGTTACAGGCGGAGCCATAACGTTACAGGCGGAGCCATAACGTTACAGGCAGGGTTTGGATGATACTGTGTTAAATGTAAATGTTTGATGCATTTCCTGTAATTACACTGTAATAAACACAGTAATCCCGTGCCCTCCCCTGCTCTTCATCACATCATGCTGGATAATGTTCCACAGTGGGGCAGAATTTCGCTGACATCTCTCTGCTGAGGATTCCTACACTGGCCCGTAGCCTAGGTAACAGCAGTTTACTCGCACACTTCTGCGTTCAGCCCACACTCATGTGCACATTGGAACACGAGCAGCTGGGATTCTGTGTCCATGGCCGTGTGTGTGGTGTGTTGCTCCGCCCCCGCCCGCCCCCGCCCCCCGCCCCTTTAAGTTAATTTTCAATGGTGTACTTTTATACTTTTACTCCCAAGCCTTTGATACCTCTGATAATACTTTGAACATGAAAGGCCGATGCCCATCTTCTAAAAAAATCAATATACGTTTCCTACAAGGGCCTCAGCACTTTAGGCCTGGAAGCAAATGACTGGGTTTGGCCCTCATTAGAGGCTCGGCCTGCGGAGACATGAGAACGCACTGCAAACACAAGAAGGATATAGATCTGTGCCTGACTGATCATGACTGGATTATAAATGATAGGAGAAAGTGAATGAAGTTGTGAAACGCAGACCTCGGGGCCTGGTGGTGAAAAGGTATTTAGTGATGTGATGTGGGCCCAGTGAATCCTGGCCATGATCAGGGGCCCATCAGTGAGAGGCCCACACAGGCTTTTACAGCACACACACTTTGTCTAGTCATAACTGCTCATGACTCGTTTGCGCATAGCTTAGAACAATGAAATAATGATCATTCATTAAAAAAATTTAATAATAATACGGCATTTGTATCCCAGCTTTTATAGCTTATAATACGATGTACTGTATGCATGAAAACACAACTCATTCTATGACTAAACATTTGTACATTTATGACTAGAATTACAAAGATTTTTGTTGCATAATAAAACTAAAAGTGGAGATTAGATCCAAGTTCGACTTTTCAATTTGAGTGCCTCAAACAGGACCTGTCCCACAATGCAAAGCAAAACAGGTTTGTTTTTTTCTGGTTTATTGTATTTTAAATGATTCTAGAGCCAGACGACTCCCTCTAGAGATAACAACATCCCGATACAATACAACAACACACAACACCATTGTCGGCGTAATCCCTCATCCGAGAGTGTTCTTGTGGTCATCTGGACTCATTCTCAATCTACGAATCAAGACCGGGAACACTGTCGTGAAACTGACCGCAAACTCCTCTGAGGAACCCTTGTCTGTGGAGCGACAGGACATGTTCAGCCCACATTGGACGTCTCAAGCTCAAAGTACTGGTAAATCTATAAATAATACATGTAATACATAATAGAGTGATTGATATCTGGAGAGAGATGAATCCGAATGTTTGTCAATATACACGTATTTCCAACCCACATAAGATCTATACTAGTATAGACTACTTTTTTTATTTTAATCAAAGATGGGTCCAAAGTTACAGAGGCAGACATAGGTACAATAGATCTAAGTGATCCTGCTCCTGTAGATCTGGAACAGAAACAACAAAAAGCACGATAACTCAATGACCCACAATTTCTCAAATCAATTCAATTCAATTTATTTTTTAACACAACAGCAATTGCCTCGAGGGCCACACCCATTCTCTGGGACGCAGCAAAGGCACTTTTGAGGGGCAAACTAAAGCTGTTGGAGGCTAAACGTGCCAAAACAAAGATCCTGAAATGCTACAGGAAATTAAAACGACAAGAGGTGAGATGAATGACCTGGCCTCACGAAACAACGATGTTGTGAAAGGGGTTCAAAAGTCTACAGGAAAGAAAACTACAGGAGGAGTAAACTATTTTTAAAATACAAGATAGGCAGAATAATGTAACTTCAACCAAACAAGACCAAACACAAACATCGTTTGAACACATAAAAAACCTTGGACATTATGGATGAGTTATGGAAGCCAAAGGCTGAGGTGAAGAAACGGAGAACAAGACTCTGAAGAGCAAGATTCTGGATTTGGAGTCCAGAACTCGCAATAACAATCTCAGACTTGTGGGAGTGACGAGGGGGAAAACCGCCCCCCCATTCCAATAGAAAAAGCACATCAGAGAAGAATCATACCCCTCGTTTTACTATATAATATCTTTTCCCATATTTGAGTCCAAGTCAATGGTTTGAAACCCTAAAAATGAATGTTTAGATTGTTCCAAGAGGCCCCGGGGAAGACCCAGGACACGCTTGAGGGACTATGTCTCTTGGCTGGCCTGGAACGCCTCGGGATCCCCCCGGAGGAGTTGGAGGAAGTGTCTGGGGAGTAGGAAGTCTGGGAGTCCCTGCTCAGACTGCTGCCCCCGCGACCCGGCCCCGGATAAAGCGGCAGAAAATGGATGGATGGATGTTCCAGACTCCAAATAAACCCAAGATTTCTGTGTCTGATTCAAACACAAACAGCAGCGAAAAGACCCTCGCATCAAGATGGATGACACAAAATCAAGGACTGGACAAACATTATATTGGATATTCGGAAAATGTCAAAAATCACATTTGGACTCAATTTGAAAAAAGGCAGATTTGATAGTTATTTGGGTTTACATGGCTTTTAGTTTCTATTGTTTTGTTGGAAGTTGTTCTCTCTCAGGTCTTGTTGCATTTATTCTTTTAAATTTGAGGAAGAAAAATAATGATAAAATAAAGAAAACATCGCCTGGTCCAGAACAGATAAGGCCAAAAAAAAAGGGTGTGTTTCCAGTATCCCGACCGAGCTGGATTTCAAAACCCGACCTTCAACATTTTATGGCATATTTACTGAACGTACGTTTCGAGAATGTCAAACTGTGAGAAAGAATCCAAAAGGTCTGGGAAAAAATCATCTGTGGTGATCGTAAGATCTGAAAATCGCCGCACTTTTGATAGGTTTGGTTTTACTCATGGGCGTCCATGTTTGCAGATGCTCATATTTGGTCAGCGTGCAGAGCGGCTGCCGTGACAACAACCCTACGCCCACTTTCAGAGCTCCAACTACTGCTGGAAACGCCTATGAGCAAGTGATCCATCTGTCAACGAGACTCCAAAGTACGACTGGCACTTACACCCAACGAGTGGATCTACAGCTCATGGATCTACAGCTCATGGATCTACAGCTCATGGATCTACAGCTCATGGATCTACAGCTCATGGATCTACAGCTCATGGATCTACAGCTCATGGATCTACAGCTCATGGATCTACAGCTCATGGATCTACAGCTCATGGATCTACAGCTCATGGATCTACAGCTCATGGATCTACAGCTCATGGATCTACAGCTCATGGATCTACAGCTCATGGATCTACAGCTCATGGATCTACAGCTCATGGATCTACAGCTCATGGATCTACAGCTCATGGATCTACAGCTCATCCAACACGTGCGCAGAGCAACAGCGGGTCCACGCCGTGGTCCACGCCGTGGTCCTCGCCGTGGTCAGCGCCGTGGTCCACGCCGTGGTCAGTGTCGTGGTCCTCGCCGTGGTCAGCGCCGTGGTCCACGCCGTGGTCAGTGTCGTGGTCCGCGCCGTGGTCAGTGTCGTGGTCCGCGCCGTGGTCAGTGTCGTGGTCCGCGCCGTGGTCCTCGCCGTGGTCCGCGCCGTGGTCAGTGCTGTGGTCCTCGTTGTGGTCAGCGCCGTGGTCCTCGCCGTGGTCAGTGTCGTGGTCCGCGCCGTGGTCAGTGTCGTGGTCCGCGCCGTGGTCCACGCCGTGGTCCTCGCCGTGGTCAGCGCCGTGGTCCACGCCGTGGTCCTCGCCGTGGTCAGCGCCGTGGTCAGTGTCGTGGTCCGCGCCGTGGTCAGTGTCGTGGTCCGCGCCGTGGTCCACGCCGTGGTCCACGCCGTGGTCCTCGCCGTGGTCAGCGCCGTGGTCCACGCCGTGGTCAGTGTCGTGGTCCGCGCCGTGGTCAGTGTCGTGGTCCGCGCCGTGGTCCTCGCCGTGGTCCTCGCCGTGGTCAGTGCTGTGGTCCTCGCCGTGGTCAGTGCTGTGGTCCTCGTTGTGGTCAGTGTCGTGGTCCGCGATGCTGACCACGTAAAAAAAAAGGCGGACCTACCAACCTGAATTTTTTTTCAATGTTACCGGAAACACACCATTTGTTTTATTTGGCCTAAGAAGCTGATAAACCACGAGGCTTAATAATGAGCTTAATAATGAAGTTAATAATGAGCTTAATAATGAGCTTAATAATGAAGTTAATAATGAGGTTAATAATGAAGTTAATAATGAAGTTAATAATGAGCTTAATAATGAAGTTAATAATGAGCTTAATAATGAAGTTAATAATGAAGTTAATAATGAGCTTAATAATGATCTTAATAATGAGCTTAATAATGAAGTTAATAATGAAGTTAATAATGAGCTTAATAATGATCTTAATAATGAGCTTAATAATGAAGTTAATAATGAAGTTAATAATGAGGTTAATAATGAAGTTAATAATGAGCTTAATAATGATCTTAATAATGAGCTTAATAATGAAGTTAATAATGAAGTTAATAATGAGCTTAATAATGATCTTAATAATGAGCTTAATAATGAAGTTAATAATGAAGTTAATAATGAGCTTAATAATGAAGTTAATAATGAAGTTAATAATGAGCTTAATAATGAAGTTAATAATGAGCTTAATAATGAGCTTAATAATGAAGTTAATAATGAAGTTAATAATGAGCTTAATAATGAAGTTAATAATGAAGTTAATAATGAAGTTAATAATGAAGTTAATAATGAGGTTAATAATGAAGTTAATAATGAGCTTAATAATGAGGTTAATAATGAAGTTAATAATGAAGTTAATAATGAGGTTAATAATGAAGTTAATAATGAGCTTAATAATGAAGTTAATAATGAAGTTAATAATGAAGTTAATAATGAGGTTAATAATGAAGTTAATAATGAGCTTAATAATGAAGTTAATAATGAAGTTAATAATGAGGTTAATAATGAGGTTAATAATGAAGTTAATAATGAAGTTAATAATGAGCTTAATAATGAGCTTAATAATGAAGTTAATAATGAAGTTAATAATGAGGTTTATAATGAGGTGTCTTAACCACCAGGGGGAGTCATGAGACCTCCACTCAGAGGTGAACGTGTTCTTCACACGTGACTGTTCTCATGACATGTGAAGTGTGTGAATCTAATGTCTAAGGATGTTTTACTTTTAGTCAAGGTAAGTTTATTTGTAGAGCACAATCTGTAATTCAAACTTATATAACAGTAAAATATGTTTTACACTAACAAAAAAGATAAAACCATAATACATCATTATAGAATATACTTGTTTGTCCAGGTAAAATGCCGGTTGTCCTGACGGAGAACGCTTGTGCCCGATGTGGGATAATCTGTCAAAGTCTGCCTTTAATTATTCACAAGTTCTTCTACATATTGAACATGTTTCTCTTTCGGATCATGAATCATTCAGCAGCGTTCCTCTCTTCCCTGGATCCCAGTGACGTGCGCTTCACTTCACACCACACGCTGCCCACAGGCCTCACAGCTCCAGGTCCTGAGGTGTGCTTCATGCTCCGGGGCCACTCAGCACATCTTTAGAAGGAATAAAACATCTCTCTGCATAAGTGATGACAAACAACAGCACCTCTGTGTGCCTGAATGATGAGTCCAAAGTGAGTGGCTATTTTTCATTTGTAGAAATATATTAGATAAATGTTAAATCATGCCATGCTCTTGCTCCGAGGGACTGTGATCCATCTTAATCCAGACTTAATAATGATATGACTGCTGCTATTGGGCACACAACAAGACCCAAGTAGAGGAAGCAGTCGTGGGGATTTCATTGATCTGTGATTTCCCAAAAGGAAAGAACTGGCAGCTCCAAATCCGACACCATCTTCTATTTGTCAACTCAAAGTGGGCTGTTGATGTTGACCATGAGGACCCACTGTGATGGAACGTACTTAAAACTGGTTTATCATTCTATTTATTCTTGATGAACATTTGTATGTGTCACTGTGCGGGTCATGGCTGTCTTTAGTGTGTCATGATTACCATTTGTCTTAATAAGTTAAGATGTTTATTTCTTCTTGCTCAAAGTAAAGTTGATCCATTGCAGCGTTCTGACTGCTACAGCAAGTGCCTTCTTCCACGTAACCCGGTGTTTGCACATTCCAACAAATTAAAATGCTTTTGACACAGTTATTGTGACACACTTGCTCCGCTGCTACAGAAATTCACAGTTTTACCCACATAATCCCAGAAAAGACAAAGAAGAGCTGAGCAAACAGGGAAACCACATGATAGGTAACACTACAGGCTCCATGGGGAACCAGCCTGCCTCACAAGCTAACGAGGCTAACATGGCTAATAGGTCCGGCGTGGCGGACCACAGCCCTTCCCCCGCGGCAGGACAGGGCTCCCCCAGCCTGGAACCTCAGGGCTCCTCCTTGTTGGAAGGAGGTGAGGAGATGACCTTAAAAGAGTTGGTTCTCATGATGTATGAAATGAAAGGTAAAATGCTGATATGGCATCACTGAGAGCGGAAATGAGAGCGAATAAACCAACTTCAATGCAACATAAGGAGTTGGAAATGGAGCATGTGTCGATGAAGCTGGACAGAGTATTTCAGACAATATGAGGAGCTGCAGACACAGTGAGGGAGAGGACAGAGACGACACTGAACCTTTCTTTGAGAAGGTGAATCCAGAGCTCATTTCGGAATCTGGAGTTGAGATCCCCCATCGCAATAGAAAGAGCACATCCAGACTTCCGGGTTATGACGGCACTTTGAGCTGACGCACCAACTCCTCTGATGGTGGGAAGAGAAAACTGACACAGCGACTCTTCTGGTGACTTTCAAAGGTAAAAAACACGTCCTCAGAACACCAGGAGAAGCAGTGGTGCTCCTCAGAACACCAGGAGAAGCAGTGGTGCTCCTCAGAACACCAGGAGAAGCAGAGGTGCTCCTCAGAACACCAGGAGAAGCAGTGGTGCTCCTCAGAACACCAGGAGAAGCAGTGGTGCTCCTCAGAACACCAGGAGGAGCAGAGGTGCTCCTCAGAACACCAGGAGAAGCAGAGGTGCTCCTCAGAACACCAGGAGAAGCAGTGGTGCTCCTCAGAACACCAGGAGAAGCAGAGGTGCTCCTCAGAACACCAGGAGAAGCAGTGGTGCTCCTCAGAACACCAGGAGGAGCAGAGGTGCTCCTCAGAACACCAGGAGAAGCAGTGGTGCTCCTCAGAACACCAGGAGAAGCAGTGGTGCTCCTCAGAACACCAGGAGAAGCAGTGGTGCTCCTCAGAACACCAGGAGAAGCAGTGGTGCTCCTCAGAACACCAGGAGAAGCAGAGGTGATCCTCAGAACACCAGGAGAAGCAGAGGTGCTCCTCAGAACACCAGGAGAAGCAGTGGTGCTCCTCAGAACACCAGGAGAAGCAGTGGTGCTCCTCAGAACACCAGGAGAAGCAGTGGTGCTCCTCAGAACACCAGGAGAAGCAGTGGTGCTCCTCAGAACACCAGGAGAAGCAGTGGTGCTCCTCAGAACACCAGGAGGAGCAGAGGTGCTCCTCAGAACACCAGGAGAAGCAGTGGTGCTCCTCAGAACACCAGGAGAAGCAGTGGTGCTCCTCAGAACACCAGGAGAAGCAGTGGTGCTCCTCAGAACACCAGGAGAAGCAGAGGTGCTCCTCAGAACACCAGGTGAAGCAGAGGTGCTCCTCAGAACACCAGGAGAAGCAGAGGTGCTGCTTGTAATACAGCCCTGTTGATTTGAAAAGAAAGAATTTGGTGGAATGTTTTGTCAGGTTTTATGATCCATGTTGGCGCAGTACATATACTATATACTATATATACATATATATACATATATATATACATATACTCTGTGTTTAGTTACAACCACTAATCAGCGCTGATTTGTGGGGAAAAGGAAAATGAAAAACGGGGCAGCAGGGGAGTTTATCTGTGGGGATTAGAGGCGGACACAGCAGGGCAGACATTCAGGAGGGCCCTTCATTAGAAATGAACCCTTTTACTTTCTATTTTGTATTTTCATTTGCTTTGTGTTTCTGTCATTCTTGGGTTTATAAGTGGTGTTCAACAGAGAGTTTAAAAGCATTTGAAAATCAATCAATCAATGCAGTCAATAAGATTCAAAACTCTGAAAGTCTGAAAATTGTCTTTATGTCACTTAGATCAGACCGTTGCTGTGTGACCAGAACATGAAGCTCAATGGAAAAAGGGTTGAGTCATTTGGAAGAGGTTAAGAATCCCTGGGTCAAATCTGTTCTTACAACATGGAAGGAGCTGATCAGAACAAACTAAACACAGATGTTACAAACTTAAACTGGTGAAACTTTATGACCAAAGGTTTTGTACCAAATAGAACTGAGCTGAGACTCAAGGTCTGGAGGACAAAAGGTCTGGAGGACAAAAGGTCTGGAGGACAAAAGGTCTAAAGGGTTTTCACCAGATGTAAAAGAGAATCACATGAAAAGCTTTGAGATGTGGAAAGAATCCTTTGGTTTGGAGAGACAGGACTTTTAAAGGTATTTACCAAAAGGTTATAATAATCAATCAATCAATCAAACAAATTAATGAATATTATAATCCTCTGACTGAAATGTGAAGGCTTATAAATCAGAACTTTCAAGGGGAATTGTATCTAAATCGTATCAATGCACTGCTAATCTGCACAACTACTCTACTAAATATACTAAAACAAAATGGGAAACCTTGTTTTGACGGACGAGGAGTGGGAAAGTGTACATCCCTGTGGAAGACTATAACACTCTTCTATGTACTTTGGCCTCAAAACTCTGCCATGGATACAATAAATGAATAAATACCTTTGGATTGTACATTTAGCACCAGGAAAAAAGGAAATCCCAAAGAAATGAGGGACACAAACAGCACAAACAATCGAGGACTGGACTGACATAGGAACAGACATCAGACAAATGGGAAAAATCACCTTTAAACTCAATTTGGAAATGGACAAATTTGACCGACTATGGACCAAATGGGACTTATATTTTAATTGAATTGTGCCATAACTGCTTTTCTTTTTTTAGTTGGTGTCTCTTTGTATTTGTATAATATCAAACTGCTGTAAACTGGAGAAGCCTCTACATGGATGACATGACACTGTTCTGGATGTTAATGTTTGATATGTTTCATTCTAGTATGAGTCAGAGGTGTGAAGCTCACAGTACAAGTGGTAATGGCAGAAGACCTCAGCTCCTCCTGATGGCCACGCCCACTTCAGCTCAAATCAATCCCATTGTCCTGGTGAATGAAACATATTGATCCTAATACGGCCTCAACACCACATTGTTCATGTCACACTATTCTCATGTTTTCTCCTGGTTTGTGGTTAATATTTCTGTCATTAGAGGGACAATACACAAGGATAACAGTCCAAACTAAAACTTAAATAGGTAAAAAGATTAAAATACAGATAAATATACAATTAAGGATTTATCCATAAAATAAGTCCAACTTTGGAGCAGCTTTAACTTCTTAATATACAATTAAGACGATGGTCGACTTTTAGATCAATCAACCTTTATTTATAGAGCCCTTTACAACACGTAAAGTGACCAAAGAGCTTCACAATAAAGTCAAGGCAAAACAAAATACAGAACTAAATAAAAACAAACAAAAGAAAGTGTCATTACATCACAGTGTTAAAAGTCAGTCTGGATAAAAAGGTTTTAAGCCCAGATTTAAAAAGGTTAAAATCTGTGATGATGCACGTCGAGGGGGCCTAATGTGGGGGCCCCATATCGGGGGCCTCATGGCGGGGGCCTCATGTCCATGTCGGGGGCCTCATGTCCATGTCGGGGGGCTCCTGTCGGGGGCCTCATGTCCATGTCGGGGGCCTCATGTCCATGTCGGGGGGCTCCTGTCGGGGGCCTCATGTCCATGTCGGGGGCCTCATGTCCATGTCGGGGGGCTCCTGTCGGGGGCCTCATGTCCATGTCGGGGGCCTCATGTCCATGTCGGGGGGCTCCTGTCGGGGGCCTCATGTCCATGTCGGGGGCCTCATGTCCATGTCGGGGGCCTCATGTCCATGTCGGGGGGCTCATGTCCATGTCGGGGGGCTCCTGTTGGGGGCCTCATGTCGGGGGCCTCATGTCGGGGGGCACATGTCGGGGGGCGCATGTCGGGGGCCTCATGTCCATGTCGGGGGCCTCATGTCCATGTCGGGGGCCTCATGTCCATGTCGGGGGGCTCCTGTCGGGGGCCTCATGTCCATGTCGGGGGGCTCATGTCCATGTCGGGGGGCTCCTGTTGGGGGCCTCATGTCGGGGGCCTCATGTCGGGGGGCACATGTCGGGGGGCGCATGTCGGGGGCCTCATGTCCATGTCGGGGGCCTCATGTCTATGTCGGGGGGCTCCTGTCGAGGGGCTCATGTCGGGGGCCTCATGTCGGGGGCCCCATATCGGGGGCCTCATGGCGGGGGCCTCATGTCGGGGGGCGCATGTCGGGGGGCGCATGTCGGGGGCTCATGTCCATGTCGGGGGGCTCATGTCCATGTCGGGGGGCTCATGTCGGGGGCCTCATGTCGGGGGCCTCATGTCGGGGGCCTCATGTCTATGTCGGGGGGCTCATGTCGGGGGCCTCATGTCGGGGGCCTCATGTCGGGGGCTCATGTCGGGGGCTCATGTCCCCAAAACTATATATATATATATATATATATATATATATATATATATATATATATATATATATATATATATATATATATATATATATATATATATATGTATATGAATTTTCTCCATATCACTTTAAAACTGCCCTTTGTGTGTGTTTCTGCCCCAGAGTAAATCTGACCTCTGCTCTCTCAGAGGTTGACCCCATCAGATGACAGTTACCACAAACCCGCCGTGTGCGTGCATCAGCAGCAGGGGGTCAGCGTGGGGTCAAGCGCACGGACATTCACAAGTACATGTGGTGTGTGTGAGAGAGGCAGAAGCATCCAGGGACCTAAGAGGCTCTAAGAGGCTCTAAGAGGCTCTAAGCCGCTCACAGACAAACTAATCCAAGTGTGAAGATTGTCAACACTTTATAGGGCTGAAATCTGGCCCTGCCACATGATTAGGAGAGCAACATGTGCAGGGCAGTGAGGGTGCTCACCCCCAGGTGGATGACTCTAGGTGGATGACTCCAGGTGGATGACTCTAGGTGGATGACTCTAGGTGGATGACTCCAGGTGGATGACTCCAGGTGGATGACTCCAGGTGGATGACTCTAGGTGGATGACTCTAGGTGGATGACTCTAGGTGGATGACTCTAGGTGGATGACTCTAGGTGGATGACTCTAGGTGGATGACTCTAGGTGGATGACTCCAGGTGGATGACTCCAGGTGGATGACTCCAGGTGGATGACTCCAGGTGGATGACTCCAGGTGGATGACTCCAGGTGGATGACTCCAGGTGGATGACTCCAGGTGGATGACTCTAGGTGGATGACTCTAGGTGGATGACTCCAGGTGGATGACTCTAGGTGGATGACTCCAGGTGGATGACTCTAGGTGGATGACTCTAGGTGGATGACTCCAGGTGGATGACTCTAGGTGGAT